>NC_055957.1:48514041-48801541 GCF_018492685.1 Alosa sapidissima | reverse complement strand
GACCAATAGGGCTGTTAGGATTATTTAGCTCATTACATTACTTGGATCATTCATAACTACTGTGGATTTCTTTTAGTCATACATTTTTTACATTCTAATATAATAAACAGTAAACATATGCATAATACTATATTGCTGTTGTGACAACCATTTAGATATAGATTTAGATTATAACACACTAATCACCAGTCATATGAGAGAAGGAAGGATTCCAGACAGTGTAGAGTCTGTATACGCTCAGACAGCCTGAATACTTTGGTGTGTGTGTGTGTGAGTGTGTGTGTGTGTGTGTGTGTGGGTAAGGTCACCTTGACTCCCAGCTGGAGGAGGAGGAAGACCAGAACAAAAGGCTGCTTCTCATTGCTGTTTCACCCTCTGTGCCTGTCATTCAGCAGCTGAGGATAGTAATAACTTTCTCCTTGTGTGTGTGAATGTTTGTGTGCGTGTCTGTGTGTGTGTGTCTGTGTCTTAACAGGAAACTGGGCACGGCGGGCCAGAAGCTGGGCGGTTCGGCGGCACTCTGCCACATCCGGCACGACCCCACTGACCCGGCCGGCTGCTTCACGCTCACCGCCGCCAACGTGGGCAAGTGCCAGGCCATACTGTGCCGCGACGGCAAACCACTGCCCCTCTCCCTGCAGCACAACATCAGCCTGCCCGAAGAGTACAACCGCATCCGCCAGCACAAGGCCATCATCACCGAGGTACGGAGAGAGACCTGAGAGGGGAGGGAGGGAGGGAGGAAGGAAGGAGAGAAGGAGGGATAGTGTAGATCTGAAAGAGGGAGAGATGAGGGGGGTGAGGGGGACGAAGAAAAGTGCAATTCAGGCAGAATCGAAGGATTTCAGTTTAAGAGTGGCAAATCTCAGTTGGGAGAGTTGAAAAGGCCAAAGAAGACAAGACACAGATACAGAGAGGGAGAGAAAGAGAGAAAGAGAGAAAGAGAGGGAGAGAGGGAGAGAGGGAGAGGGGAGAGACAGAGGGGAGAGAAAGACATGGAGAGAGAGAGGGGAGAGAAAGATGGAGAGAGAGAGGGGAAAGAGAGAGAGAGGTGAGAGACAGATAGAGAGAGAGAGAGAGAGAGAGGTGAGAGACAGATGGAGAGAGAGAGAGAGAGAGAGAGAGAGGGGAGAGAAAGACATGGAGAGAGAGGGAGGGGAGAGAAAGATGGAGAGAGAGAGAAAGAGAGGGAGGGAGGGGAGAGAAAGATAGAGAGATGGAGGAAGGGGAGATGAAAGACACGAAAGAAGAGTTTTATTGACAGAGTGACTCATGGATTGGATCACCTCACAGTGCACAATTGTCCTGCCAATAGCACCTCTGTGGGGGGACTAGCCGAGACCTGGAGCTGTCACTACCACTGATCATAATGTGGAGGACATGGCGGGAAAATACGTGCTTCTTTTCCTGTGTGTGTGTGTGAGAGACAGGGTTTCGAACCAGAATTTTTTTCCAAATACAGAAACAGTATTTTAACGTTTCCGGTTTTTGGTCTAACCCTAAAATTGACGTTCTTGAACTGGTTAGAACAAAAAAATAAAGTTCCCGAACGGGTTATCAACTTTTGCAACCATTTTCATTAGCTTGACCCAGCAGATTTTTACCACAAAGCATTGGAAATTCGTAGCCTATCTAAATAGATATAATTCATATTTAAAACCAAACATTTGTGAAATACTTGGTACAATATTTCCCTCTTATGATTGATCTTGAGAGATGGGCTACAGCTTGGGATACATCTTGATTAGGCTACTTGTTGGTGGCAAGCTTCTCTATTACATTAATCCTGATGAGTAAACGATGGGAAGTGAACCTCACCAAGTCATTGCACAGAAATCTTACGAAACGAAAAAAATAACGGTATTAACCGGTTACCATTATTTTAGATAAACGATTCTGTTCCGGAACATAAAAAAAGTTTCTGTTTTCTGTTTCTGTTCCTAGCAAAACATGAAAAGTTTCTGGTTTTCATTTTTGTTCTGTGAACCGGTTCAAAGCCTTGGTGTGAGAGATTGACCCATCCTGTTCTTTCTCTTCCGCAGGACAACAAGGTGAACGGCGTGACGGACTGCACGCGCATCATGGGCTACTCCTTCCTGTATCCGTCAGTCTTGCCGCGGCCGCACGTGCACACGCTGACCCTGACGCCGCAGGACGAGTTCTTCGTGCTGGGCAGCCGCGGGCTGTGGGACGCCGTGTCGCCGGCCGAGGCGGTGGAGGCGGTGCGCACGGTGCCGGACGCGCTGGCCGCCGCCAAGAAGCTGTGCACGCTGGCGCAGGGCTACGGCTGCACGGACAGCCTGAGCGCCGTGGTGGTGCGCCTGAGCGTCACCGAGGACTGCTGCTGCTGCTGCTGCTCGGCCGTGCTGCCCCACCACGCGGCGGTCAACGCCGCCGCCCCCGTCGGGGGTCAGCCGCAGCACCAGCTGCACACGCACCACCACCACCACCCTCAGCCGCCCCCGAGCCCGGGCCTGTACCCGCCGGGCATGGGGATGGGCATGGGCGCAGGGCACCATCACCACCACCACGGCGGCATGCCCGGCCAGCCGTCGTCGGGCAGCGAGCTGAGCAGCGAGGTCAGCACGTCGGAGATGAGCTCGGAGGTGGGATCCACCGCCTCGTCGGATGAACCGCCGCTGCCGCCACTGTTGCTGACCGCTGATGCCCACCTGCCGGCGCACCTGCAGCACCAGCACGGCGGAGGAGGTGTAGTGGGCAGCGGAGGTCCGGCACCCCTGGCGTCCTCCCGCAACGGCGGCGGTTGCTGTGCGCTCCACGCCGCCTGCCTGCTGCCGGCCGCCTTCCAGCGGCAGCTGTCCAGCACCACCTTCTGCAGCAGCGGCGGGGGCGGGGGGGGCCGCGCTCTCCGACAACGCGCTGGACAGCGAGGACGAGGAGCCCATCGCCGGCGTCTTCTCCAACGGCAGCCGCGTGGAGGTGGAGGCCGACGTGCACTGCCGCGGGGTGGGACACGCTAGCCCCACCGACTGTTCCAACGCCAGCCCTCTCAGCGCCGCCGCCTCGGTCATCTCCACTGAAGACGCCGCTGCCGTTACCGCTGCTGATGCTGAGCCTGCCGATGCTCCGGTCACTATCGAGGAGGCCACTGGAGCAGCTCCTGCCTGCGTGTCCGTCGACGCGGACGTCGGAGGAGGCCCCCCCGAGACGCCCGAGATGCAGCCTGCCGTCAACGAGACGGCCGTCGCGGAGACCGCATCCGTCTCCTCCTCCACCGCTTTTCCGCAGTCCATCCCGGAGGCGCTGGACGAGGCGTCGGACATCACTGCGCAGGGCGAGGTGGAGAGCGGCACAGAGAGGGAGCGGGAAAGCGTCCAGGCAGCGGCCGCAGCCGTGGCGATGGAGAGAGAGCAGGGCGGAGGAGCGGAGCAGGTGAGGACGCTGGGCCGGCGCGCGCGCGGCAACGGCTCGGTGGCGCCGCAGGAGCGCAGCCACAACCTGATCGAGGTGGCGGCCGAGGCGCCGTGCCGCAAGCCGGGCGGCTACTTCACCGCGCCGGCGCAACCGGACCCCGACGACCAGTTCATCATCCCGCCAGAGCTGGAGGAGGAGGTCAAGGAGATCATGAAGCAGCACCAGCAGGAGCAGCAGAGGCCAGCGGGTGGAGGTGGCAGCAGCAACGGCAACGAGCAGCCCAGCGACTACTACGATACGCCGCTCTGACTCACACACACACACACACACACACACACACACACACACACACACGTACATGCACACTGCCCTGAGCTATACAACACACTCTCACAAGCACACAGACACAGCATGGGGAGCTGTGTTAAACACATGCTAACACCATGGTGAGAGGTGAAATGCACACACTGATGAACTCTTACCTACTGCTATTGCGCGCGCACACACACACACACACACACACACAACACACAACACACATATGCGCATACTGAGCACTTTTTTCCCCCCCTTGCATTCATGTGCACGCCTCAGACTGCTGACTCAAACACACAAACACACCACATGAAAAATTTAACTCACTCAATCAAAAATATCTATCAATCAATTTGCTTTCAGCACCACTTTAAAAGCTATATATTAATTAAATATATATTGTGCACAACTAAACATTCCAGAGAGGAAATACACACACACATGCACACACGCACACCCTAGAGCAGCAAAAATACTGCAACCCTCTGCACTCTTTGAGTTTGCAGAAAGACCACACCACTGGAGAACCTCGCACCTGAGCAGCCAATCAGAGGCAGGAGTCCACCTCCTGTGAGGTGAAGAGGAGAGTATATGGCGAGCGAAGATAATATCCCTTTAAAAGACTACAAGTCCCAGAGTGACCTGCACACTGCTGTGCCTCACCCTTTAAAACGAATAGAGCAGTTCACTACTGATCACGTCACAAGACTGTCACCACCTATTTCACACTGGCCCACAGATATCTCTCTTTCAGTCAACACTAGTCTCAGCATCTCAGCATTCAGACGTCTTGCGTTTTTATTTTCGTTTTTATTTTTTTATATTTCGTTCTTTTTTTTACCAACCATATCGTTCAAGTCGAGGAAAGCAGACTGACTTTTAAGAGCAAAAAAAAGAAAGAAAAAAAACAACAGAAAAAAATCTACAGAATCTTTTTATGATGCATAAATTTGTGTTTGTATGGTACACGTCTGTAATACCACGCTTACCTGTTGTAGATAGGGCACTTAAATGATACTGTATTTCAGTAAATTTTGGCTTTGGGCCTGTAAAAAGAACATAGAAATTTAGTAGAAATTTGAAAGACTAACTCCTAGGAGTTGTTTACTCTTTATGGTGACCTAGTCACTTCTTACTAATCTTCTCTGAGAGAAATGGTGATTTTTTTCCAATGATTGTAAATAAGACATTGTATACTGATGCTTTTTAAAGGAACTGTGTGCGTCCGTGACAAGCCTCACCCTCTCGTATGCGTTCAGGCTCACACACAGCCACACGTAAACCAGACACACTGACACTGCGCACACACACACACACACACATTCATGCACAGTATACAAATATACTGCCAAATGGCATTTAGACATCTGGTTCAGTTGTGTCCCTACAACGGACCTTTTACACACACACACACAAACACACACATTCACACAAATACAGTTTCAAGAAGCAGTTTCATCTCCTAAACCTCTTGTCACCAGCATGACTGTGTCAAGTTCAGTACTGCAAACCAGTTTATCTATAAGAAATTGTACTCAAGCATACCACACAGAAAACGTTCCTGTATTTGTTACAATAAATTCTAAATTTATGATGATAAGAGAGATGCTACTCTGATTGTTTCTTTTTGTCCCTAACCAATATAATCTCTTGAGTATGTCTGACTGCAGCCTCAGAGGCCATGCTGCACATCTACTGTATTCCTCTAAACCAGCCAGATGGGAGAGAATGTGAACCCCCACACTAACATTATTGTCCTTGGCTGCTCATCAGCGTGGCAGTAGTAAGACTGAAACATCTTTTTAGATTCTTGCACTGATCTAGATCAGGGGTTCTCTTTTTTTAGTTCCAAGGACCCCTTTTGGGGGAGAAAATGTTCAGAGGACCCCCTCATAACCGTAGCAATTAAGCATGCCATTTGTATTCTCTGAAGTTGTGGCCAGGTCCATTATCCCATGTTTTCTGGCAGGTGTGTCACTTGGTCTTTGGCAATTTTGGATCACTTGAAGATGTGGACTGACTTAAACATTTCTACACAACATTCATCAGCTAGCAAATAAGGCAGCCTAAGCAGCAGTAGGAATGGTTCTCCATGACCTAAATGTGAAGTGTTTCAAGTCAAATGCTAATGTTGTGTGGGAGATACAACTTGCTTGTTTTATGGGTGAAAAGTGGTGTTGTCTGTAGATAGGAATTGTTGAAACCATTTTAAACCACAACTTTATCATCTTAAAGCAATTTATTTTGCAGACCCCTTGGCTATGGGTCGTGGACTCCACTTTGAGAACCGCTGATCTAGAGGCATAGATTCAGACACCATGTTCCAGGAATGATCAACAAAAGACAGTCAAGTCTTGAAGCCTCGGGTTTATCAGCTCCAGCACAGTCAATGCAGGTAGCATCCAGCAGGGGGCGAAAGTGCCTCAGACTAAAGCACTTCCTTAACACATCCCATTTGCTATGGATTTCTCCAGAGCAAAGACACTGAATATAATAGACATGATATTCTGAGGATTATGTTAGATTACAGTGAGGTCCCATGATGGATAAGATAAGAAATTATTTTAAAACGATGATTGTTATAGTTGATAAAAGACATAATTGTAATTATTATATTTAAGGTTGATAAATTATATTAAAAAATATTTACAATTATTGCTTTTATTATGGATGATGGATATAGCCAAGTAATGCACAATGTGATTCCAGGACGATTCAGTCAAATACATGTAGAAACAAATTGTTTAAAAATAGTATGTATTCTCAAGGACAGCCATAGATCCTGGCGGAACAATTGAAGTGCTGCAAACGGATAACATTGAAGCGGCTGAAATCGTTTAATGTCTGTACGCTGAAGAGATGCCCGTTGGTGAGTCATAAATAATACTGAACTACCCCAAGACTGCTGCATGGAGCAGAGTCGAGATCTCAGTGGTGGTCTGTGAGGTTACAATCGATCAATCTTCATGATTTCCGTACGATTACTCGCCCTCAGCTTCTTCTGGTACCTCTTCTTGACACACACCACGCTCACGGCCGTCACGATCAGCATGCCGACCAGGACGCCCACCCCGGCGTACACGGCCGTCAGCGTCTCGTCCTGGCTCGTGCCCCTGAACTGACACCTGTCTCCGTAGTACCACCAGTCACCACTGGAGGCACACCTGGCAGAAGACAGACATGTCACTAGCGTTGCACTAAGTGGAAGAGGGAGGAGATCTAATCTAATCACAATCATGCTTATCTAATGTAGAAAATTGCTACACTCTAAACCTTTTCACTTTCTCGAACAGTGTGTTACTCAACAAATGAGTAAGTTTGTGGCCATCGAGACACTCAGAATGAATCTATCCAAACAGCAGTAGTAAGAGATATAACATGTAGTTTGTTTATGTATTATGGTATTTTATGACATATGATGGCATACCTGCAAGCAGGTGTCTTAGCCTCCTCGACCACACAGACACCTTCATTCTCACACGTGAGTCGTTCACAAGGGTCGACATATGGTTCTAAAGGTACCAGGTGAGCCACATCTAGAGGAGGGAGAGAGCGCAAGATCAGTAAAGATACTAACAGAGGGGAACTTTATGATCAATATGTTCACACAGAGGAGAGAGAGAGAGAGTGAGAGAGAGAGAGAGAGAGCAAGATCAGTAAAGATACTAACAGAGGGGAACTTTATGATCAATATGTTCACACAGAGGGGAGAGAGAGAGAGAGAGAGAGCAAGATCAGTAAAGATAAACGTAAAGATACTAACAGAGGGGAACTTTATGTTCACACAGTGAGCAATGTTGTTCCAGCACTTTCTCATTGATATTGGCCATTTTTCTTTGTTTGTTTTTTTTAATCTGGAGAACTTACTTTACAGTCACCACCTTGCCCCAATTTACCAATCAAATAGCCATATGATTGCCCAACAGCCCTGCTGAAAAAGATGGCCTATCTATGATCCTCTTAACTGTTTATGCTGTGAGTGCAAGGGAATCCCAACTACAAGGAACCTCCCAGAGACTGTGAATCGACCCAGACAGTGAAAGACCACCCGTCTGCATTGCTGGTTGTGTTCAAACATTACCAAGTAGGAGAGTGACAGTGGGATGTTTCTAGATCCCCTTGTTATCACAGACATCAATGACAGTGTGAACTACCACAGCTGATATCAAGACACATCACACATTCTTGACCTCCATATAATGCGTGAGGATGTGTGAGTGACTGGTCACTAACCCTCCATGGTGAGGAGGAAGATGGCGTCCCCTCCTTTGATGAAGTCTCGGCTGCGAGCCCTGGCCTGGGTCAGGTACACAGGGGTCCCTGATCCTGGTCCTCGGTAGTACTTGGTCCCGTCTGGATCTGCCACCGGGGTCCCCACTTTCCAAGGGTTATCCCAGACGAACATACCCGAGTCTGAGATGTAGCAAGAAATGTGATAATCAGACTATCGTTCTTGAAAACTGATCTAGGAATAGTTTCACTCTGAATCTTTTTTATATAACTTGCCACTAAATACTTACAGTATACAGCACTTTGGTCAACTGTTATAAATAATTTGAAATTGACATAAGTTAAGAGTAT
This sequence comes from Alosa sapidissima, assembly GCF_018492685.1. Lineage (NCBI taxonomy): Eukaryota > Metazoa > Chordata > Actinopteri > Clupeiformes > Clupeidae > Alosa > Alosa sapidissima. The sequence goes on along the minus strand of NC_055957.1, from coordinate 48,793,270 downwards.
TTTTTGTTGGGGCTTGGGGCACCAAAGTAAAATCTTAGAGCTTCAATTCCATCAGGGCCCGCACAATACACACAAACAGCATGCCTCAGCACTCGTTTGTATGAGGCCTGGCAGAAAGGTTTCAGAGTGGTTATGAGGATGTCTGTACTACCACCCAACACAGTCCCTGGCCTCACCTGCGAGAGTGGCGTTGGGATCAGCAGTGACACTCCTCTGGTTGGACATGCGTTGTCGAATGTCGGCATTCTGGTCCATCAGCATCATGGTCATCTGTTTCCAGGGGCAGGGCCACTTTAGGTTAGCGTCTGTGGCGCCGTCTCCAGATACCAGGTGGGCGTAGGCCCCTAGCTCCCCTGGATAGCCCTCCTTGCCATTGGGGTAAAGACCCATCTGGAAGGTGTAGCCCTCTTTGGAGGTGAAGCGGGGGCTGTAGATGGCAGAGCCATGCGGGGTGTCCGTCATGACCTTGTCGAAATCCTTGATGCGCCACACATGATCGGGGCACTTGGTCTCCGAGAGGTTGACGTCGTCCAAGGAGAGGCCTCCAGTGGACGGGCCAGTGCCTTTGGTGCCCGCGAAGACCACTCGAAACTTTTTAGTGACGTCCAAATTCACATGATGGACCTGCCATATCGTGTCAGGAGGCCCTTTTCACAAAACAGACAACACCACTGTTGCAGTCACTGATACATCTCAGTTAGTAGTCATAGTATTAGTAGTACTTAATATTAATGTTCGGTGCACAGACTTAGTACATATCTAAGAAAGGAGTGTGTGCTTTGGTCAATCATTTCGGTACGCTAACTAATACAAGGTGTGTGAATTTCAGTGTAGCAGTAATGCCCTCATCCCACTAGGTGAAGTCCCAGGCAAATATAGGAATGAGTCAAACTGAAAAGATGAAGCATCAAAGAATGAATCATCAACTTAACCACCTCCTTTGTATCCAAACCCAAGGGGACAGAGTTATGTGTTTTATATTTCACATCTCCAAGTGTGACAATTCTATTGCAGTTGTAGCACTAGGAAGCAGTTCCATGAACAACACAGGAATGCTCTGCTGTAGCTAGAAGTACTACATAGTTATCTCACCAGCAACTTTCTCAATCAGACGCAAATTTCCATTGGGGTTTGATGTGTCGTACTCCCGCACCCAGATGCTTAGCTCGTCAGTGGCATGTCCACTGTTGTAGAGGAAGAACTGGAGACACTGGAAACCTCTCTTTGGGTAGAGCAGTCGACTCTCCAGAAAGGCGTTGTCACCCTGCTTTCCCGACGCAGTGCTGAAGTACATGAAGTATCCTTTGTCTGAGCACAAAAGAGAGTTCGGTCAAATTTTATGCAATTGAAGGAAAGGGAGGTTTTTTGTATCACTAATTGTTTTCCACCTACAGCTGCCTGCCGGTTATTTTTCAGTGAACTCTTATGTTGAGGCAGTCAGCACTGCTTAACATGAGGTACAACACCACCATAAAACTGTGTACTATGAAAAGTGTCCAAAGTGTTCATACTGGTTTATGGTTTGTTGCACACACCAGCTGTGCTCCTCAGCTTACCTTCACACTGTCCCATGTTGGTGTAGTCAGTGGCCGGTCCACCGGTGGCTGTGGTGAGGCGGGTCCAGTCGGCCTGGTCACCTGGGCCCTGGATCATGCCGCAGATATTCTCACGCTCAAAGTCACAAGTGTCAAGGAATGTGGAGGAGCGAGCTTGTTAAAAGTTAAAAGTATTGTTAGCTTTTGTACACACACACACACACACACACACACACACACACACACACAAACACACACACAGAGAGAGAGAGAGAGACTTTGGACAACCATAAATCCTAGACCTTCAACTGCCTAACCCTGACATTTACCACAGCCTCATCACTGGCTGTGTATGGGTTTGACATGTGATAGTGTTTTCTCGGCCTGCATCCAACAGCCTTACAATGCATTATTGCATTATTTCTTAGATATTTGAGCAAACACTCTGTCCTATTTTTCATGCCTAAAAAAATCAAATATCAAACAGAAACATACATTATAGGTTGTAATGGAGCTTATACATTAATCTACAATCTTTGCTCATATCTAGCAGTAATTACACAATTCCACATTGTCTATAATTATTAAATATTAACTTTAATTAGTTATCATTGGTGCATTAGTGACTGTCAATGTTTTTGATGATGTCGTTATTTTCAAATGATCCCTACAGCAATTGTAAAGTGTCCTTAGCTTGAGAAGGTCATTGTCGCTGAACTCCATGCGCTGGCCTATGACGTCGCTGAAGGCAGGGATCTTGGTAACAATGGTTGGTTCAGTGCCGTTCTGGAAGGAGTTCTTGCTGTAGTGCATCATGGAGCCGTAATCGTAGGGCACATTAAGAGCACTGGAGGTGGTGTCATTGTACGTGTTGAAATTGTGCTCCCGTCCTGCAAAGCAGCATTACAAGACATGTAAAACTTCTTTGTTGGAATCTTATGGTAAACAATATGGAAATATACAATAAACTATATCAATGTACGTATCCCTGGGGACATATTGATAATGTCCACTCTTACATAAGCACTCTAATGTACGCAGGTCTCACTCCTGCAGCTCCATAGATTCCAGTTCAACCCTGATCTTTTTCTAATCTGCCCCTAGATTGTTCATGGTCAACACTTCATGGTCAACACTTCACCACAACACCTGACACATCTGATTGGGCATGTGTCTTGCACAAGGTCTCTGGAGGACTAGTGGTTTGACACATTGGGGTACCCTTAATCTTACCCTCTGAGATGCGATCCCACATGATGGTGACATAGTCGTCGCGGTCAGGGCGGGACTGCTCATGCCAGAAGCCCAGAGCGTGGAGGAACTCGTGCTCGATGGTGGCAATGCGGTCGCAGCCACTCCCAATGGACAGTCTCTGCTTCCCTACACGACGGTTCCCCACCGAGGAGAAACATCTGTGGAGAGAGAGAGAGGGACGTGGTCATCCAGAGTGGTTCTCAGTGACATTCCATTCTGTCATGTAACCTCTATGCTCATGGCTTTTTGTCCGAATTATTGCTGTGTGATATGCATGCTATCATATGGTAAACTGAATCTTTCAGTCCTCCTAATTTCTCTTCCAACTAGATGTACCGCAGAGCGGTACAAAATATGACCGCCACCCAGTCCAGCACATGTTTTCCACAAAAATAAGTCACGCTGAAAGGCATATATGATTCTAACTGTCTAGATAGATAGATAGATAGATAGATAGATAGATACTTTATTGATCCCCAGGGGAAATTCAAGTCTCACTTGAATATTGCATATTGCATTATGCACACTCAATTCTCACTGGTATCTGCAGACAACAAGTACCAAAAAATGATTAGTTCATAGATTTCACATGTAAAATACATTTTATACAACCCCACCCCCATCTTGCCTGTTCATAATTCTGAGAAATTCTTGAATTGTGTGTATGTGTGCGTGTACATGTTTATGTTTATGTGTGTGTGGGTGGGTGGGTGTGTGTGCGTGCATGTGCATGTGATTGTGTGTTTGCCTGTTTATGTGCCTGTGTGTGTGCATGTGCATGCATGCGTATATATGTCTACTGTGTGAGTATGTGTCATGCGTAGGATTACTGTGAATGTATGTGTGTGCGTGTGCATATGGAATGGGTTTACATGACCCCTGGAGGCAAACATACGCAAAAAATTGGTCATCCTAGGCCCTACGGTTCTCAAGATAATCACAGAAAACTGTGTCTGCCCTACCCTCCTTTCGGGGGGTCCAGTCCAGCGGGGGGGCTACAGATCAAAATGAAAAACGATGGTTCCATGCTATCCATATGGGGTTACATGCCCACCAAGTTTCGTGTACCCCGGTCTTTCAGTGTCCCGGGAATCCTTGTTGGTGTACGGTCACTAAATGTACACATAAATTATTTTATTGTAAGGCCCCCCATGAACGAAAGTCCACGAAACTTGGCATGCATTCGGAGGGTGTCATAATGATCCTACACTTTCAATTACGTGCAGTTTTGACCATGTCAGCTAGAGATATTGTAATGAAAACACCTAATGTTTTGCTTTTTAATTTTTAACTAGGTGGCGCTATACATGAAATAAGTGGTAATGGGATAGGTTGACATGCCCCCTTAAGACTAACATACAAAAAAAAGGTGGACCTCCTAGGCCCTACGGTTCTCGAGATATTCACAGAAAACTGTCTCCGGCCACCTACAGGCCAGTTGGTGTATAGTAACATAAATTAATTTATTGTGTGGCCCCCCATGAACGGAATTCCACGAAACTTGGCGTGCATTTAGAGGGTTTCATAATGATCCTACACTTCCAATTTCGTGCAGTTTTGACTATGTTAGGTCACAGATACCTGCGATTACAACACCTCATTTTTACTTTTTTGTGTTTAACTAGGTGGCGCTATACATTAAATGAGTGGTTATGGAATGAGTTGACATGGCCCTTTGAGATCAACATACAAAAAAAATGGTCCTCCTAAACCCTACGGTTCTCGAGATATTCACAGAAAACTGTGTCTGCCCTACCCTCCTTTCGGGGGTCCAGTCCAGTGGGGGGGCTACAGATCAAAACGAAAAACGATGGTTCCATGCTATCCATGTGGGGTTACATGCCCACCAAGTTTCGTGTACCCCGGTATTACAGTGTCCCGGGAATCTTTGACGGAAATTTGGACATGCGAAAAAGAAAAAAAGAAAAAAAAAATCTGACAAAACCTATGACCGTCGCTTTGCTGCGTGGCGGTCATAATTATTCAGTGAGGACTCTTTCACTGAGGGCCTCTGTTCAAGTCTCTCTTTTCTAATGAAGTTGCTTATTCAGTGTTTTAAAGACTTTTCAAAAGGCCCACTGGCTTACCCGCTCCCTTTGAAAACGGAGATGTAGTTATCCTCTCCTGACCACGGTCGGAAGTCAATGCACGTCTTCAACCTGTACTGTTCAAAGGCCTTCAGGATCACACCTTTGGCATTGATCTCTATTGAAGAGAAAGATCAGTTGCACACCTGAACACCTGAAATCATCCAGTGCCATTAAAATGCAGGAAGGGACTGAAGTCCGCAAAATCCATCTCGGGAACAATCTGGTGGTGACCTTTGAGTCCATGTCTGTGACTGTTTTGAAGTTGTATCACACACGTGCCAGCTACACGGTTCTCTTTAGAGTTGATAGTGTAGTGTCCACAGTTAATTGCTGATATTGTACGGGCATTGTGGAGAATAATTTATACAGCACACATCTTTCTCATGTCATGCAACATGAGTGCTCTCTTCAACTCCTGTTATTACTGGAGTCTGGTGCAACACACTTGTGTATGGCATTCTATAGTATGATACATGCAAGTGTTTCAAAATGTAGCATTTCTATTCACACTCACCCAGGTCATCTTCAAAGACATAGGGAACAGTCCTTGGCCATCTATATATGTCTCCTATTATGGAGTTCCTCTCCTCTATCTACAGGTCATCCATAGCATGAAATAAACAAAATGAAGAACATGTCTCACAGTACATAACTTTGTGCAGTCTTATGGATAATGATACACTAACTATCACTACCAGGATATGATAGCAACTAGTTTGAATGCATTGGGATAGCTTTACAAAGGTGTAGTCTGACTAAGACAATTTCAAGTTGGCAGTTCTAAATGGTAAAACTGTTTTCCATCATTGACTAGTAATTTATAATGTTAACACACAACACTGCCTACCTCCTCCATCCAAATGTCTCCCTCCAGGAGATCTAAGCCTGCATCTGTGCAACATACAACAAATTACACATACAGACACAAAGAGTGTGTGAATAGATAACCGATGTCAAGGCGAATTTTGTTCCTACCTTCATTGATTTCGAAAATATCCTTTCCGCCATCCACATCCAACTCTGGGAAACGTTGAAAAAAATATTTACAACAGGGCAATATTGTTTTCAGTTAAAATCAGCTTGTCTGTTTAAATAGTTGTAATACAAGATACTACAAGAGCTCTCACCTATTACTGATGATGTAGGCTGATGACAGAAGGGCAAAGACAGATGTTTATTTATACACAATTTAAAAATGCAAGAACAACATTACTGAGACTTCCCAATTTAAACCTTTTCCATTGCATTTATATAGGACTGTAACCATAACACATGATACATTCTTACCTTACAGAGGACTTCTGAAATTATTAAACACAACAAAAGTAATGTAAATTCTGCTCCTCTCCCCATGGTCACTGATACTGAGTGCCCAGCTGCATGGAACAAATAATCTGCTCTAGTCTGTCAGGCAGACCGAACACGCGATTAAGTTGTAAAACATAAAATGTGGAAAAGTGCTTCACAGAGCTGATCACACTGATATGGTGTGTGTGTGTGTGTGTGTGTGTGTGTGTGTGTGTGTGTGTGTGTGTCCTATTCACAAATGAATGATTGATAGGATGTGCTGTTACACAGTCTTGAATAATATTCAACCATGTGTCTAGATTGTATGCATAACCATACACTTGTAATTTGTCACCTAACAAGATGCACCCAAAAGCACAAATTTCAGTCCTTCCTTCTGACACTGACATCTTATTTCCAGTGATCACACACACCTCAGGGACCTCTGACGCTCTCCGTTAATAGAATGTTGATACAGTTTACATGCAGGTTCAACATCGTATTTGCATTAAATTCATGTTCTTCACAAGAACAACCCACCTGCCATGAAAACTAGCAAGATACAAAAGATGTGCTTCACGTTTGAATGATGCTCTCCTCTAATGTGTTGGAGATTGCCTCAGACAGAGAGTCAAGAAGATATTCATTAATGTTTCTAAGATCAGAGATCAACAGCTCTTAAACATCGGGGGACTGATAAACAATGTACACAATGAAATTGTAAAACAAGAGTGAACTTCGGTCAGTGTTAACTGAGGTACAATTTGAAATGTTGTGAATTAAGACCCTTATAACTGTTAATGAGTTACTTCCATCCAACTGAACTGTTAGCATTGCCACAAGCTATGATTTTGCCTCAACTTTAGGACATTGATAGAGATACTTACATGTTTGATAACATGTCGGTAACTCTGAAACACAGTTGTTTGCTGACATCTAAACATAATATTGCCTTATAGCCACCACCTGAATTCTATTAGAATGTAAAGATTCATCAGACACTCAGTCATGTTTCATTTCATTTCAGTTATGTATAACTCTGTTAAAGTTGTTGAGATATTCAAAGACTGATGTCAATTAGCAGCTCTTCTATTTTACACCACAAAATGTCCAAAATGGCTGGTGTCCCATATCACCACACTTAAAGGCTCCAAACATTTTTTCACATATTCAAATACTTAACATAATACATGAAGTGCTGAAGGTATCTTATAGATCTGAGTTAGTACATTATGGGCTATACTCCTGGAGTGGATGGAGTATCTGAGTACCGGTAGTTGTAGTGTGTTCCATGAGTCCAAATAATACTAGGTCGTTCTGGTCCACCTGGCATGATACCCGGTAGCTTCCAGCAGTAAATTGATTTAAAAAGAGGATGCATGCCATCGATCAATACGAATCATTCAAGCTCTGGATACTTACACACACTGTAGTCTCACCTCCTCCGTAGCTATGAAGATTAGATATTGACTGAGTGTGGAGAGGTAAAGCAATTGGAGCAGAACTAAAGACCAGAAGAAGCTCTCTTCTCCTGACAGCTGGCATACACAAGATTGCTATTGTTCCACACAATGAAGACAGATAATGACCCTTCTCTCCTGAGGAATTAACATCACACTTTTTTGAATTGTTTCACTCTGAACTGAATGCAATGAATAGCTTGAATAACTTCAATCTGAAGCAAAAAGAACATAGGAAAATGAAACAAGAAAGAAAGAACATGTAAATAAATAAAAAGCAGAGTGCATTCAAACCAGTAAACAAGAAGCATCTGAGAACAGATGGATTACAGTAGGCAGAATTGCCTATATCCAAAATCTGTTAACTAATACAGTACCATGCACAGACAACTGGTATTGCAGTATGTAGCGTTCAGACCAAACATGACAACTACAAATGTAGTCTGCCTATATACCATGTAAACACCCCATTTTGCCCTCTGGACACTGAGGGACACTGGATCGATCGATCGAACGAACGAACGAACGAACGAACGAATGAACGAATGAACGAACGAACGAACGAATGAACGAATGAATGAATGAATGAATGAATGAATGAATGAATGAATGAATGAATGAATGAATGAATGAACGAATGAACGAACGAACGAATGAATGAATGAATGAATGAATGAATGAACGAACGAATGAATGAATGAATGAATGAATGAATGAATGAATGAATGAATGAATGAATGAACGAATGAACGAACGAATGAATGAATGAATGAATGAATGAATGAATGAATGAATGAATGAATGAATGAACGAATGAACGAACGAATGAATGAATGAATGAATCCTTTAATGCTCCAAAGGGAATTTGTTTTGCATTTAGGAGCTATAAATTACATATAGCATGACAATGCAGACTCACACAATGATACAAATTAATCTAAAAAACATACCATATATATGTAAACAAAGTGCATACTTTAGGATGGTGTCAACCTGTCTGAATCCAACCTGTTTAGCAACTGAATGCTCCCTGGCACAAAACATGTCATAGCCCTGTTTGTTTTTGCATTGTGGCATTCTTTAATGGAGTCCTGAGGGTACTGGAGAGTACTCAGGGAAGAGGGGTTGGGATGGATCATCCAGTATCTTCATGGCCAAATTAATGGTGTATTATCAAAAATCTGCACAAAACTTTTCACTTCTGATCCAGTTATTTTCCTACCAAGTTCAGGCATGTTCTCACACTGTCAATTTGAATAAATGTGAGAGGAGTTGAAAAACATTACCTTACCCATTGTGACAAACCATTTTTATCAACTGAGGTGATTGAAGTATCAGGTATCCATCAACCACAAACACTTGCATCTGCTCCTTAACCCCCCCCTTTAAGGAATATGTGATATTACTCTGAAACAAAAAGCTAAATATGTGAAGAATTGCTATCCTGTGACAATGTCATGAATTATAAACCAAATATGAAAATTGTCCAGAGTTAATAGTTAATTCGTATTTTAACAACAAAACAAAATTGTGCAAAAGGAGCGTTTTGCCCCTGCGCTGGGGTAAAACGCCCCCCAAGGGTGGGGTAAAATGCCCCCACCCTGTCAAAGCAATGCCCCTCATGCATTAATAGCAAAACCAAAAGTAAACAACTAAAGTAAACAAAATCTATTGTGGAGCAATACAATATAATCAATAAATTAAATCAATCTACTCAATCTAATCTAATCAATAAACAACCTACTATATTTGATCAATAATTGACAATAGCCAACTTTGTGTGACTGCTGAAAATTAGAACACTTGCCTAAAAATCCATTTTTCTTTTGTTTTCTTGAAGTACAGAGCATGCATCCATTTTATGGTGGGTACTTGAACATCACCATTGTCAACAGTGCATAGAAATATTAACAAGAACATTTTACTTTAAGGGGCGTTTCGCCCCACTCTACCCTATGGTCAACTAAATTGACATTTAAAAATATATGCCCCTTTTTGTTGATGCAAAGATACTGTTCACAGGCTCATCTTAACAGGTGACATTCACAGGTAGGCCTAATTTCACCCTCCCCACCATACACACACACTTCCTAAAACAAAATGCCTTTTTTGATATGTTATCAGCTTGAACAAAATGTAAGAGGAAATATTAATTTATTTTCCAACATTCCCATGCATTTATAGGCCTATATGATTTAGGTCATCCACATAAATGCAAATAAAATGGCAGTCAAACGCAATTTCTATAAGGCATTTTCTTAAAAACAACCAGAAAAAAAGCTCTTGGTATCAGTGCAGAGGTTGCTCAAGTGTTCTGAGAAAATGCAAATACACAATAAATAATACGGTAATAGCAAAAGTAGGCTAAATAGCTTTTTCAAAATGGAATACTAATGTGTAGTAAAGACTACTGATTTACTGATTTAGCTAATCTCGCTAATTCTTTGATGGGGGATGGGGTGGGGGTCCTATCGTGGCCATCTGAATGATATGGCATCTCGAGGCATAAAGGCTATGACCTAGGGTCATAATCTGTGACCTATTGCCAAAGCATAGCCTACGATGCATGCAGACATTTCACAGTGCCTCACAGACATCGGCGCAGGACGTGGATGCTCTGTGATGAGTGTAGTGTAGATTTTGCGATGTTCACCAACTCAAGCGAGCATTAGGCTAGGCCAGGGGTCGGCAACCTTTTTTGCCTGGAGAGACACTTTTACCATTTTTTTTTATCTCAGAAGAGCCACATAAAGACGGTTACAAGAAAAAGTTTGGATATTTAACGTAGGCCTACAGTTACTTTCATTCAACAGAGGATTTTTAAATACATTTTCTACTAATTTTAAAAGTAATGTGCAAGTAACTTGAAATGTAAAGTGGAATGACAGAAGTATAGGCCCAATTAGGCTTCCCATGTAGGCTAAACACCACCCCCTATTTTCCCAGTGTCCTTTGGTATGCAAAGTAACATCATAGTTTACAAAACAACACTCAATTTTCATTGACATGTCATTGGCAAAAAATTGAACACTAAGCCCACCAGAGATTAGATTTGGTGATGGCCTTGGAGTCTGGCTGGCTCATATTCAGTGAGGTGAAGTTTCATGCAAGAATTGAGGCCGTCATCATTTAAGGGCAACTACACGCAAAACTGTCATATATCCATAATGCCAACTAAATAGCCTATGGCATTGTGTTGGCGTTGTGGATGTGACAGTTTTGCGCGGAATTGCCCTTAAACGTGAGCGCAGGTTTGTCTATATTTTTCATATGTGAGAAAGATTTCTCACATGCAAGTGGAATAGGGTTAACACAGCATTAGCAATACTAATTAGTGTCAGTATTCAGTAATTCAGTCTTCGGATGGAAACTTTCCCATTTCAGCACTCGCAAGCTGTGGTCGTTGACGTTTCCTTTTTGACATTTTCCTTATCTACAGTAGCCTACAGCCGGCGCACACATCAACAATAACAATTAAAGACAAGTGTTGTCGTTGACTGAAATGGAGGGAAATCGGTGATTTTGTTTGATATTGACATGGCAACGAACAGCGAATGGATAATAAAAATATAACATTATGCTGATACCTTCTAACCTGACCCTAGCCAGATGAATTTCGCTCCGCCTAGCTCCACTCATCCATCTGGAACCGATCCATTGAAGTGTTGCTTCAGAAGGCTGGGCCTAATCAAAAAATGCTTGCATATGATTGAATAAGCCACTTGTCCGTCATCTATTGACGTGCTACTTCAACCACTCACATCGAAGCCAACCCGTGACGCTAATAACAGTGTCACATTCTCTTCTACGCTATGTCACATCTATGAAACTTCCGCCCTGCGTCCTGATTGGCTGAACCATAAAGTCGGTTGCAGAAATCACTCTCAATGGAAGAGGTCTCAGATGGATGTGAGTGAAGCTGTGAGTGAAGAAATGCATCTGGCTAGGGTCAGGTTAGATACCTTCTGCTTTTCCCAAATACAATGTAGCCTACAGGTGTAAGTGACCTTTCATCAATCCAGTTGCAATGGATGAACTGTGATGAACTGCCCTACTTGTGATTGTTTAGAGATTTTAAAGGTTTTATAACAATGCTACAACTTTTTTGGCTATTCTACAATCTATTCACCTTTGCAGCGCCAGTAGGCTACTTTCTGTGCAGCTTCCAAGGAGACTTTGTGCACATCCCAGGTGCTGAACAAAAAAAAAGGTCAAGTTTTTTAGGAAAAAAGTTTGCACACTCCTTGGTATTCTTTTGTTGAGTTTATTTTTTCATTTGGCACATGACGTTTCGACCTTGCGGTCTTTCTCAGATTCACTTGCAAACACAGGCTTGGTACATGATCTAAATCACCTGTCTAGAGGGGTGGAGTCAGCTCAGTGATTCATTAACCCTTGCAGGTACAGCATGCAAGCTTGCGGCGTGACTAAAGCCAAATAAAAACATTAGATAGAACCTTAAACTTTGTACAATAACACAAGCAGTTGTCTGAAGATACAATCATCTACAATAAATAGAGTTCATCATGTAAAATTCAGTAATCAATGCAAATGTTGGTCACAGTCCATATTAGAGGAAGAGTCTAATGTCCAAATCTTCATTGAGCCCCCTTGGGGCCAAAGTTTCCAAGTGGTGGATCCAGAAGGCCTCTCTTTTTAGAAGCAGGTTGTCTACTGTATGTCTCCTCCTCTGCGGTGTTGTTTTACATGTTCTATCCCTATTCTATCCCTTCCAGCCCCACACACACACATACACAGGCATGCCAAACAAGCACACACACACGCAGGCATGCCAAACAAGCATATACACACACAGGCATGACAAACAAGCATACACACACACAGGCACAGATGGAGTAAAAAATGGAGACAAATTGATTAGTGTGTTTTATTTTTGCGGAACAGATGTACAGGACTGAGCGGTGGTCATATTTTGTACCGCTATGCGGTACATCTAGTTTTCCCAATAATGACCAGCGTTCTATACATTATCCCTTAGGCCTACTTATTGCATTTTGCATTTTACATTATCCATTCATTAAGTCAACTTTGTTGTCTTTGTAATCCCTGGAATATGTCAAAATATCATTTCATTTAATTTATTTAGTTTCATTTCATATCATTTCACTTTCATTTAGCAAGTTAGAAAAAAGTCACATAGTATTCCCATGCTATAATGGACACTGCATCGCTTGCTTCCTGGCCTTGGGTTCAGACCATTCTTTTTGCTGTAATGATAACATTACATTTTTGGAGATTAACGTGACCCGATTTATTTGAAGGTCACAGAGGCTGCTTTATATGAATCTCAGGCTCTCGGGCAGGATATTCATTTCTTAGGCCTACTGTTTAGATTCATTCAAACATGAAGGAAATATTTTCCTCTTAACATAATCTAACAGAAAGGAATTGAATATGTGAACTTGAATTTTTACTATTTTTAAGATCTGAGCTTTTTGCACCGATAGATCAAGATCATCAGCCATGGGAATACTGTAAAGACAGACATGCCTTGAGAAGCTCTGGGGACAAGAGCTGAGCTCCCTTCCTGCACACACATGAGGAAATGTACAGCACATAAACATATCATCAATTAAGGATGGTCTTGCAGGGCCAACCCTAACCTCAGATTAAAATGAAAGTCCTTTTGCATCTGTTGCTCCAGTGTTGGAAGTGTTCAGGCGGTATCAGTAAACAGCCTTTTTTCTCTACGGTGTATAGAAAACATGAAACTGGCGTGTTTACAATATGTCCACAGAGTTGTTGTATTAGTTAGATCCATTGACCAGGGATTCCTAGGTAGCCTACACGAGCATCCACTAGGGGTACGAAAGTTGAAAAGGGCAATGTCGGAAAGGTGTTAAAAATGATTTTTTTTTTATCTTAAAGGAACCATATGTAAGATTGTGGCCAAAACTGGTACTGCAATCACTTTCAAAATACTGAAGAGCGATGTATCCCCTCCCCCTCCCCCTGACTCGAGGTTGCCAACCCTGATGGCGAAACACTACTGACTTCGTGATTAGTAGATAGGTGGAGGGTGGCGCATCAGGCCAAAACACAACATGACATGACAAAACACAACATCAACATCAGTTGAGGGCTGCAACTTCACTTTTTAAATGACAATATCCTGGCCGGACTACTGTTGTCAGTGATATAAGTATTTGAAATTAACATGATTTCTTAATGTCTAGTGACATATCAGGGCCATTTTATGATTAATTGAAATATTTTTCTTACATACGGTTCCTTTAAGCCTATGTTTTTCCCTGGGGATCAATAAAGTATCTATCTATCTATCTATCTATCTATCTATCTATCTATCTATGTTCTCTTTGTTCTTTGTGTTTCATAATGTTGTTCTCCACACTGTTTTTTAGTGCGAGAGCTCATAGACCAGTTGCACATTTTGATTTTGTTATTTGTTATCATGTAGGGCGGCTAATTAGCCTAAGCATGATGCCTGGAGTGCGTCAATAGAATGTGTTAAGTTTTTATGATGGTGGGGGTACGCGAGCCAAGTCAGGATGAGGTGGTGGTACGCGGGGGAAAAGTTTGGGAATGCATTAGACAATGTATATGGGGTAAACAAAAGCTAAATGTAAATTATATTAGTAAAGGTTACTTGAGAGAAATTAATGTATTTCAGATTCAGGCTATTTGTTTAATTAATCCTCATTGGGTTTTCAGTTGAGCATTCTTAGAGCCTCTCATTGAAAAACAATGGCCAGAGGGAAATATGTGTGGGGATAAATAAGTAAGTACGTTTTTTTGCACATCTCAGAAATAAGCTGTGTTGTCGAGAATAATAGAATCAAATATATTTTGTGAAAAACACAAACAAAAGCAACTCTGATGGGATCATAACATCTTGTATTGTGAAATATTTAATGACAATTAAACATTGAGGTAGTTCAGTCAATAGTTATAAGGCATTAAAGACACATTTAGGCCTATAAAGTATTCATAATGCCTTTTAAATGCTGTGTGTGTAACAAGTCCAATGTAACAAGGCAATGATGGCATAAAATGACTTATACAATGATACCCAAGTGCTTTATGAGTGCAGTCATAACCATTCATTTTTTTGTTTGTATGTTTGTTTGTTCTTTTACAAGTGATGCTGTTAACAGTATTTAGACAGCCTAAGCCTCTCCAGCCTCTGATCTGCCTTAGAAGTCCAGTGCGTGTGTGTGCCTATACCCTGCAGATATTCCGCAGATGTCGACTTGCTAAATCTGATGTATACTGTATGTCCAGAAACAGCTCGTATGCGTTGGTGTGTCAGCAGTGAAAACAGGATTTAGGCCCAGAGGCAGGCAATATTCGCTGCTGGTGAGTTGGTGCTAATGGACTCTCCGCTGTATCATGGAGATAACATTTTGGATTGAAGCCATATGCCTTAGCCTTATGTAGCATGGAATGAAAAGGCTACAATTTCTGTTTAATTTAGACTTAGAAAGATCTTAGTATTTATTTGTGTGTGTGTGTGTGTGTGTGTGTGTGTGTGTGTGTGTGTGTGTGTGAGAGAGTGTGTCAGCACTTGTTTGCAGACTGATTGAACTAAATAATAAAACAGTGAGACTGGTAAGGAAGTGGGCTGAACATGCACTCAACCCGGGACATATCTTTCAGTCTAGGAAGGCTAGAGGTCTGGGTGTCCCAAATATCGGGTGGATATACACTGCCACTAGAACCAGCCACCTACTCAACATGCTTAACAACAGTAATTCAACGGTGAGACAGATGGCTCGTGCATCACTCATCCAACATCTCCAAAGGCGGAAAGTTCCGACCGCTAAGAAGAATGATGCACAGTGGCTTGCTTTACAAGTTGAAGGCCAATGACAAACATGACATTAAAGCGGCGGTATTCTGTGTGAGGTCAGACTGGCTAGACTTGAACAATCTCTGTCATCTGACTGAAACACATCTGAAGTGGGTGAGACCAGGCAACACAACAGTTGAACTGAATAACACTAAATAGTTACGGACCCGCTCATTCCATGCCATGGTCGTGGACACCTCCTCCTTGCCTGTGCCTGTTGAGGTGTCCATGACCATGGCAGCCTTGACAGGGACATCAAGGAGGTGGTCATCCCCCAGCCCCCACACCCCCTCACTACCAGTGCAAGACTCACCCCCACCATCACAGGCTATCGCAACCCCACCATCACTGGATATTGCACCCCTCCCACATTCATTTGGGACAATCATTTGGCGACCACAAACAATGAGGTGACAACGACTTCAGTCAACAGCCGTCAGACACACAGACCCCAGATGCACCCCCCCCCCCCCCCCCCCCCATCATCACGGCAGATCAGGAGATCAACTGAGGAAACTTCGTCCTATGAAGGCAGCCGGGCCTGACAGATTGTGTCCAAGGCTGCTCAAGGCCTGTGCTGCTGAACTAGGGGAGCCACTGAAGCACATCTTCAACTGGAGTCTACGTCTCGGACAAGTTCCAACACTGTGGAAGACATCATGTCTCACCCCCGTCCCTAAGAAGCCACACCCAAGTAAGCTTAATGACTACAGGCCTGTCGCTCTAACATCACATGTGATGAAGACAATGGAGCGACTGGTCTTAGGTATCCTCAGACCCCAGGTACGCCATGCACTAGACCCGTTACAGTTTGCATACCAGAAGAAAGTGGGTGTGGACGATGCCATCACTTATCTTCTACACAGGACACATTCTCACCTGGACAAGGGGCGCAAGTGCTGTGAGAATCATGTTCATTGATTTCTCAAGTGCTTTTAACACCATCCAACCCCTCAGACTGGGAGACAAGCTCTTGCAGATGGGTGTGGACTCTCACCTGGTAACCTGGATTACAGATTACCTGACCGGGCGACCACAGTTAGTCAGACTGAAGAACTGTCTCTCTGACACTGTGATCAGCAGCACCGGAGCTCCACAGGGAACTGTGCTCTCTCCAGTCCTGTTCACCCTGTACACATCTGACTTCTGCTACAACACCGAGTCATGCCACATGCAGAAGTTTTCTGATGATACTACAATTGTGGGGTGTATCAGGGACGAGCAAGAGGAGGAGTACAGGAGCCTGGTGGAGGACTTTGTGAAATGGTGCAAACTCAATCACCTTCAACTCAAAGACCAAGGAGATGGTGGTGGATTTCCGCAGGTCTAAGCCCGCTCTGCTACCAGTCTCCATTGATGGGGTCAATGTGGAGGTGGTAAGCACCTACAAGTATCTGGGTCTCCACCTGGACAATAAACTGGACCGGTCAGCCAATACTTAAGCACTCTACAAGAAAGGGCAGAGCAGCCTGTACTTCCAAAACTACTACAAACTGATCAACATTTTGGACAATGAGTGTCATCCACTCCACAGCACTATTACTAAGCAGCTTTATCAGCTGGAGACTTCCCTCACTGCCTTGCACGACAGACAGACTGAGGAAGTCATTTGTCCCCAGGGCCATTGAACTGTTCAATGCTTCACTTTCCACAAGGGAAGAGGAGAGATAGACTTTTAATTTCCGCATAGTCTGTCTGCCTCTCCACCCTCTCCATGTTTGTGTGCTGTCTGTCCACTAGTCACTTTTTACCACTGTCTTATTGCTTCACTGTTTGCATGCTATATTATAGCTGTATCGCTGTGTGGGGCGGAAGCTGCACTGAATACAACAGGAAAGCCCTGCAGCGCATAGTGAACACAGCTGGAAGGATTATTGGTGCCTCACTCCCCTCCCTGAAAGACATTTACACCACCCACCTCACCCGCAAGGCGACCAAAATTGTGAGTGATGCAAGTCACCCCGCTCACAATCTGTTCGATCTACTGCCCTCTGGGAAGAGGTACAGAAGCCTGCGCTCCCGCACTACCAGACTCACCAACAGCTTCATACACCAAGCTGTAAGGATGCTGAACTCTCTCCCTCCTCTCCCCCCTCCACCCTCAGCTACATAACATCCTGGACATTGGACCCACAATGGCCGCGTGCACTACTCCACTTGCACACTTGCACACTTGTACACTTTACAACTTGTTGTTGTTGTCCTGAAAACACAACACTTCTGCTGCTCTTACATAACTTGCACCACTATGTCACTTTCTTTCTTAGGTCAAACAGAACTACCCAAGCCTTTTATTGGCCTGACTTTGCACTAGTATTTTATTGACTGTCTATGCACAATTTTCAACCAAATTTTGCTGCTCTTATTTTTTTCATTATTATATGTGCCCTCTTATTTACTTACTTTTTTGTTTACTTGAATGTTATGTTTGTCTGTGGACTTAAATTGGTAAAATATGTCTTGTCTTCACCGTGGGATAGTGAGAAACGTAATTTCGATCTCTTTGTATGTCTGGAACATGTGAAGAAATTGACAATAAAGCTGCTGACTTTGACTTTGACTTTGATATTAGCACATACCAATATGTGCTGGATTGTGGCCACACTTATACCTATACTTAATTCTTAATGCTGTATAATCAATACTTGTTTAATGGCTGTAACCCAATTACGTCAACCCATTCTTGCACTGATATAGTTTTCTATGTTTTTTTTTTTATATTACCTTGTCTACTCTCTTATATGTCCATATTTATTTTATACTGGTCTCTACACTTTATTCTTGCACTGTTGCACTGTTGGACTTACTCATTTGCACCATCACCATGACACTCACTCTCACAGAGCACCTTACCTTACTATGCACAGAGAATCACAGGCTCAGTCCCTGCCTCAGTCATTGCAAGCGCCTCATGCTTAATCACCCCTAAGCACACTATGTGGATACTGTTTTAGACTTGATCTAGATTTAGTGTTATTTAGTATAATTTGTATTTTAGTATATTCTTTATCTTCTACTGTCCTTATTGCTTAGTTGTGTTTTTTATATTATATACTTTTATTACTTTTCTGCTGTTAGTGCATGTTGTGTGTGATGTCTGTATGCTACTGAGACCTTGAATTTCATCTTGGGGATCAATAAAGTATCTATCTATCTATCTATCTATCTATCTAATCATTCACCCACTCACAACTTAAGCTGAGCGACACGCAGTGTGAGCTACCAACAATAATAATAAGGCAGCCATCCTCACAATTAACCGTTCACACAGCGCACAACACTGGACAACTCCAGGCTACAGGGAAAACCACCACTTCTACCATTTGCAGATCACTCCCTGTCCCACAACATATCTTGAAAATCCACTCTTGGTGAGGATATTCTCACGTTTACCATCAAAGCGCACCTTCAAGTCCTCCCAACAAGACCAGACCAGGCTACGTGGTACCTATCCAGCCACAAACCACACTGCATTCTTCAC
Organism: Alosa sapidissima; assembly: GCF_018492685.1. Lineage (NCBI taxonomy): Eukaryota > Metazoa > Chordata > Actinopteri > Clupeiformes > Clupeidae > Alosa > Alosa sapidissima. Next base: position 48,774,332 of record NC_055957.1, on the reverse strand, counting down.
CCCACTTACCATGACAACGAGACACTGGCACATGTCAAATGTCCCGAATGGATGTAGTTTTTATAAATTACTTTATATATCATGATAGACTGGTGGACATAGTGTCACAATGCATCAAAGAAGTCCAGGAGGGAACAACAAAAATATACGAAAACACCAATAATATCGCTTTCTAACACATAATGTGTGTGTGAGAGAGTGTGTGTGTGTGTGTGTCCACATGTGTGTATAAGGAGCTAGGGTAAAACTTTCCTGAAAGATTCACCTTGACCACCTTCACCAAAGCCTCTTGACCTGTGGGTTATGTTGTTTTCACTGGCGGGGGTTAATAAACACCCCAGACCAAGGGCGTAGGTTTGGTCTGAGCTTTGGTGGGGACACTACCCTATTTATTTTCTATTTGGTCTGTTATGAAATCATGCCCATTTAAGCACAGCTCAGTTTTAAGAACCTTAAATACATGCATGCTAGCATTTTGTGAAAAGAAATCATTAAGGCTACATTGACAAACTCTTAACCGTGAGCTGCCTGTATATTATCTGATTCTAATATTTACAGATAGGCCTATCTAGGCGATGTAAGCACAGCTCAGTTTTAAGAACCTTAAATACATGCATGCTAGCATTTTGTGAAAAGAAATCATTAAGGCTACATTGACAAACTCTTAACCGTGAGCTGCCTGTATATTATCTGATTCTAATATTTACAGATAGGCCTATCTAGGCGATGTAAGCACAGCTCAGTTTTAAGAACCTTAAATACATGCATGCTAGCATTTTGTGAAAAGAAATCATTAAGGCTGCATTGACAAACTCTTAACCGTGAGCTGCCTGTATATTATCTGATTCTAATATTTACAGATAGGCCTATCTAGGCGATGTAAGCACAGCTCAGTTTTAAGAAATGCAGCCGAAAGACCATGTTGAATTTTGCTATAATTTATTTAAAAACCGGATTAGCCTACTCTGGAACAGCTAACTATACAGGGAAACACGGGAACTATACACACCTTTGTGTTCGGTAAGGTCTGCTGTTTATTCTGATATATGGTTTGTCATGTGTTGCGTGAAGTGTGTAGGCTAGATATTCCACCGAGACGAATGGATGTGGAGATGGGCGCAGAGAATAATTGTTACATCTCTTGAAGTTATTTTTCTCGCGAACTGTTTATCACAGCAAACAGTGGCTAGCTAGCACTGTTTAAAAGCTGAGAAAAGGCTCTTTCATGTGACACATGTGTGATGAGTAGCCTACTTCTCAAGGAGTTCAACAGAGAAGAATGGGTGAATTTGGACGCACTTCATGCTTGTAGTGAAGAAAAGCTGAAGCGCTGCATGCTGCGCAGGAGACTGCGGCTCACTGGTAGTTAGGCCTATTATAGGTAACTTCAAATCAGCGCGATTTACCCTTATAGGCTACTGCACATTACAAGAAATGCGCTGTGCTGTGAGCGCTTTTCCCCCTATTTCAACCTGAATATTGGTGGGGACATTCCAGTCGTAATTTGACATTGGTGTGGACATGTCCTTCGGTCCCCACGCAAATCTACGCCCCTGCCCCAGACATCACCATCATAGGACTTATAAGACTGTGACTATTGTCGAGATAGGATGTTTTTTTGACCTGTATGGACACTTGCTTCAACTCCAAGCTGTTAAAATATCAGCCACTGGTGAACAGTATCACAAACCTGAGATAAATAGGCTAGTTCGCAACAACACACGCTGCTGAACTTGAATCAAACATTCTTTAGAACACAGCTGATCAACCGTCTGCTTTCATGTTTGAATGAAGGTCCAGTCCTTGCGTAGTGATATGAAAGACTTATCAGAAGCACAAAACCCGTTGCCATTGACAGCGGTAATTATATCAGAGAGGGTTAAAGTAATCAAGGATCTTTGATTATATGTTTGCAGCGGTAATTACATGAATTTATTTACCGCTAGAACTTTGGGAAATCCCATTCAAGTCAATGGAGCGTTCTACTAGCATTGTGAAGAGCCGTATAATAAGTAAGGGATAATGTATAGAACGCCGGTCATTACTGGGAAAATAAGTCCCGACAGGGCGAACCGGACCCCGACGCGGAGCGGAGGGGTCTTGTTCCGCCTGAAGGGACTTATTTTCACAGTAACGACCGGCGTTCTATACATTATCCCGCTTATTATACGGCTACTTGCCAAAACGAAATAATAAACTCCCCACGATATGACTTTAGCCTACATAACCTAGCCTATTTGTTACCGTTCATCGTGGCATTTGCTGAGAAACAAATAGGCCTAGTTCACAACAACGCTGCTGAACTTGAATCAAACATTCTTTAGAACACAGCTGATCAACCGTCTGCTTTCACGTTTGAATGAAGTTCCAGTCCTTGCGTAGTGATATGAAAGACGTATCAGAAGCACAAAACCCGTTGCCATTGACAGCGGTAATTATATGTTTGCAGCGGTAATTACATGAATTTATTTACCGCTAGAACTTTAGGAAATCCCATTCAAGTCAATGGAGCGTTCTACTAGCACTGTGAAGAGCCGTAGCCTATAATAAGATGCTGATAATGGAACTCTCTTGAAAGGGTCTATTTATGAAGGCTACTCTCACTATCAACATGCAAACCACTCAATTTGGCAACTGAATAGGTGCCCTTCATATTGTGTGGATCACACTGTCCTTGAAGATTTGTTTCGCGCGCGCACACACACACACACACACACACACCCTGTATCTGCCTACCATTTGCATTTAAATGATTTAACTTGGTTCAAGAGAAATCACGTAAGGGACATGGTACCTGAATTGATTTGTCCGTGTAAGAAAAATAATGAAATAATGTAGCCTTTTTAAATAAGCCATTGTGCATCAACATATACAAAATGTCCTGAGGAACATCACAAAGTTGGATGGACTAATTGAAACTGTGATTAAATTAACAGCCTCAGGTTGATATACTAAGTAATAAGAAGAAAAATAAGAAAATTAAAAAATATATAGGCTACAAAAAACCTAGAAAAAATGCAAAATGCCAGCAACTTATAAAATGTTGGCCAGTGCCCATATTATAATTCAGTTGACCTACTGAAACAGTTTGGAGACTGTAGAGTGCTGGTCTGCTACCTCTGTGTATATGCACTGTAGCTCTGTAGTCCTACTATCTATCTAAGATGATACAGGTGTTTATGAAGGTTCACGTCTCATACATTGTATATCAACATAGAGTACGCTATGCACAGCTCATGACCTGCGCTGACATCCGGTAGCACCAATATTGCTTGGCTGTGTTTGTACTGCAGGTAGTAGAGAGGCAGAGAGGGACAGAGTTCAGTATGGATGACTTAATGGAGCTGTGATGGTAGACATATTAAACAGAAATCACAGTCTCCTGGCAATCCTATATAGTATGAATATTTAAATAAATTCTTCTTTTTAATCAATCCAACAAACCCAGAAGAGACTGAAACTTCAGGCAGTGGTTAGACTCTATGCTTGATCTGAGGCAAAAAAAAAGTCAGACATGATTAGGCCTGAAACACAGAGATGCCATCATTAAACCAGAATTCCTAAATATAAGAACAAAGACATACATTGACATGAAACTAGCCTGTATGCAATTGGATATATATAACAGTGGAATTACAATGGCGCACGTATGGAGAGTCGACCCTTAGCTATGTAGAATGCTGAATGAGGATTTCTAAGCCAATAGGTAGCCTATTCTTCAAATTGGTCATGGTGGTATTAAACATGAATGGGGCCATATTTTAAGGGAAATGTTGATTTTTGTTAACAAACAACTAAAAACATTACACAGGGGACTTTTAAGAGAAACTTCAGAGAAATCTTTTGATACAGTTTGTTTTGTGAAATGGAAATATCACTTGGGTAAGAAATTATGCATGTTTTTTTGTCATGCATAATTAGCTTTCTTGAAATGGCCGTCTGATCATTTGAAAGACTCACCATTTAGGCCTTTTTTGATAGCTGATCGTACTGTGTCCAAGAGTCATTTTTACTTACTTATTAAACATACTATGATGACTACTAAAGAGGTAATGCGTTTTTCATCTACAAAACTTTTCAGCATTTGAGAATATTCTTGTTGCAGTAACTTTTTGCACATATCTTCCAAAATAAATCTATGGACAAATGTATTTATGAAATCTCAACTAAATCCAAGGGGAACATAATTTGCAATGGAGAAGGGTCAGGTATTGATTTTAGCCACTGGCACTATCAATTTATAAAAGATGTACAGCAATTGTATTCACAGTAAAATAATAATGTTTTAGAGCATTGCTTTTTATCTGCATATTAATAAATGCACATAAACACTCTGATGTTTTGGATGACCCAGATATGAGTCAAATACTCTTTTACTATGATGATAGGGTAAAGTTTAGACATGACCAAGAAGTTAAGTTTATGGAAGAGGGCAATAGGTAGATAATGGAAGACATTTTCAGTGTGAGTTCTAAAAGTTCTAAAAGTATTAAAAGGAAACTCTTTGCTTTGTATTATTTTGTATTTGTACACATACTTTGTATTAAGTAATATAAACATGCAGGCTACTTCTCCTGAGATTGTTCAAAACTAGTTACAGCTGTAATTAGAAATTCCTATGGCTAAGTTCCATAACATTCCGCTATAGCTGATGGCAATCAATTAATTGATTGAATGTGGCTGTGAAACCCATGCATGATGCATGCTCCTTTATTCCTTACATGGAAAAACAATTTTTCATCCACGCACAGTGATGTAGTTCCCTTAACACTACTGAAGGAGATTATGTCTGTGTGTGTGATTGAATTATACCATTCAGTTATGAGCCCTGGAAATCACATTAAAAGGATGGAGAAAAATGCTGACTACTCCACGAGCTTCAGGTTTGGTAAATGATAAAAAGAGGAGGCACAGAGTACGGGCTCTACGGCCTGGCAGTGGAACTGTTTATGTCTCCAGTCGCAAATCTTAGCTGCCTGTAGTGTTTTTTTATGAATTTTCTTGATGGACAAACAGTCATAGTAGTGTCCATGTTTGAATGATGCGATTAGGTTAAATCAGGGTCCAGGAGCAAACCAAAGTATTTATCAAGGAGAATGGTGTTTAATGCCAATGGCCTTTAGTTAGTGCTCAGAGCTCTAGGCTTTAACTCTAAGTGATTGGTTGATTGAAATTCTTTATCGATGTTATTGCACAAAAGACGTTTCTTATAAAACATCAATCAATAAATAACCATCTAAGTAAGACCTCAGTCTTTTCTTTCCTTAGTTGAAGAAAGATCTGAGACATCCAGTAGTTCATTTGGTCAACACACTAAAAAAGTTCATCAATGGAGCTAGTGTTATGGGGTGACAGAGAAATGTAGAGTTGTTTGTTGTTTGCACATCCTGTGTTGTCTAATAAGGTGTCTCAATGAGAGCATGTAGAGGTTGAACTGTAAGGGCCAATAATGGATGCTTGAGAGACCCTACAGTGCTGGGCAGCCGTGGCCCACTGGTTAGCACTCTGGACTTCGGTTCGAGCCCCGACCAGTGGGCCGCGGCTGAAGTGCCCTTGAGCAAGCCACCTAACACCTCACTGCTCCCCGAGCGCCGCCGTTGTAGCGTTTCAAGTATTTATTTCAATACTTACAGTATTTCTTACCATAATCAGTTACAGTAATCAACCAACAATGAAATCAATAAAACAAATAAAATCTGTAGACAAATAAAAATTACTGTAAAAGTACATACACTTTGACTCTGAAGAAAAACTAAGCAACAAGAATACTGTAACTATTCATCATCTCTCTGTCTGCCTCTTCCTCCATCTCCTTCTTCTCCTCTTCCTCTACCTGCCTCCTCCTCTACCTCCTTCTCTTCCTCTACCTCCTTCATCTCCTCTTTGAGCTCCCCCTCTCATTCTCACTCTTCTTTTTTTTCTAGCTCCTTCCATTTTGGTTGAAGACAGGTGAACTCAACTGCTGCCTTTTATAGCACACCTGTGCTGCGAGTGCTGCGTTTTCAAATTAGCACATGTGTGCTTCCACAACTGCTGGATGTGATTATCCAATTCATTCATTAGTGTGGTCATTGGCAATCCGGGGCTTTGTAATGAAAAGGAAGTAACCTCACAATCCTTATCTGTGTCTAAGGTGTGAAAATGTGTGTAGAGTTTTACAAATCACTGTGTGTAATGTTTTGCAAAAAGGGTGAAGCAGACATTGTGTGTAATGTTTAATGTGTGCTAATATGTGGAGGTGTTTTGCTCCTAGGAGTAGAATTTTGCAAATTGTGTGGAAATTTTTATTTTAGTGTGTAAACAATCGTTGAAAACTGTAAATGCCACATAAAATGTGTCCAATTAACCTTTCAGAGGGCGTGAAATCATTTGACATGACATCGATACAGTCATTAAGTTTTATTGAGTTTTGATCAGATCAGTGGCAGCTAAAATGACTGACTGGCAGGGCCTGATGACATGGGTTGACATTTTATTTTTTTACTAGTTATTACCTTTAATGCATACAAATGCATTTTTTAAGAATGCCATACTTCAGAAACACAAAACAAATAACTCATAACATCTATTCTGTCACCACCATTAGTCTTTACTATGATATAAAATTAATATGATGACAGATGGTTATGAATTAAAGCTTAAGACTGAAGGAAATGGTCAGTTGGATGGTTACATATCCAAGGACAAAGACAGAAACAAGAACGGAATACGCGGGTTGTTGCACACTGTAACGCGTGAAACGACACGTCACGAAGACGTAGTCGTGGAACACATCTCAAACGGACAGTCAACCACGCACTGGAGGATAAAAGCCGCTGCATCTTCACGAGAGCCTACACCTTCAGTTTATCCTGATAGTATTTGCGAGTTTTTACCTTTTAAAATTAGATAGCTAGGCTACTGTCTTATTGTGATCTGCGGCAACGTGCCTACTCAACTTGCAAGTGACGAGCATTTTCAAAGCCATCTTTTTGTTTTAAGGACAAAGTCATTGGATGACTTTTGGAGCCTCCCAAGGGATTGTTAGTAGAACAGGAAATATGGTAAGTAGCCTACAACATAAACGTTGCCAGGTGTCATTTTAAGGGGTCTTGGAACATAGGCTACTAGGAATTTATTAGGAAAATCTTTTGTAGCCAGCATGTCTACTTTGTGCCATAACCTACCCATGCCCATGAATGCTTTTCCTGCTCTTCCAATAATACAGTATCGATGCATCTGGTAAAAAGTAAATAAGTAGCCTAGTTCTGCTCTGATATGCAACGATTTTTTCGTTTTCGTTTGCGGTCACAGTCATTGGATTTCACACGTTTAACACATTAACTACAGTAGGTGGATGGATTTCTTCTTAGATTTTAGAGGATGTTGCACCTATCCACTAGCCTGATTTAATTAGAACAATCAGAAAGCTTTTAAAAGTTGTGTTGTGTTGACTGTTGCATAGAGACAAACCAGAACTGTAACCAATTTGAGGCAAATGGAGACGTCATTAGATGCTCATTTCTTTATGAAATAAATAAAACAAAAATTAATCTGCAGTTCGGGTAGCTTGTGTGTGTGTGTGTGTGTGTTTTAATTTAAATGTTTATGGTGATAAAACACCATCTGTCTCCACATCTCTCCTCCAACATTGTTTGTCGTTGGCCCCTCGATTCATCTTTATTTTGTCTCAATTTCTCAACCATCACACAGAGCCATTTAAGTCTTCTCCCTCATGTGTATCAGTTGCCAGATGAACAGTTGTAGCATACATCTTCAGAAAGGTTTCCATGTTTGCTATGGAGCACAGTTCAACACACATTGCCAATAAATTCACCATTCACAACCCAACTCACTTTGTCTGAGTTGAAGGGTGCTCCTCATGCAAGTCACAACACACACACACACACACACACACAGATGTATACTCACTGGTACAACCTTTAGTTACACTCATTTTTGCTATTCCACGCACTAAGCCTTCTTGATGCCAGCTTAAAGGTTATAATGTATAGCTGCCCTCTGAGAAAACATATCAGTAAATGTGTTATATACAAAAAGAACATCTCCAGCATATTAGAACATAGTGTTTGTTCTACACAAATAACCATGCGGCCTGTTATGGAACGTTGTGAGTTAATGGCTTTATCTCGTTTCATGCAGTTGAATGTATTGGAGGATGAGGTATTGTTTCAGTCAACCATCCCAGAGGCTGCAGATATCAGCATGGCCATTGTCTATGCTATATTTGGTAAGTGTGCTGTTTCAGGCTGAATATGAATTAGGATTTAGTTTAGCGTTTGCATGATGCTGTCACAATTGTATGCCACTGTACTGCTTTATGTTTGGACTTAATGAAACATTGGTCTCACTTGTGTAAATATATCTTATTGTACACAAATACGATTTCATACAAATACAGCCTCTGACACAAACACACACATGCACACACACACACACACACACACACACATATATGCACACACATACAGATGGATGCACACACCCACATTGATCTCACCTTTCAATCATGCCTGCAAACACAAATCTTGTTCACTTTCTCTATAGCATACATATCCCCACGGATGCAGTCACACTGAGCATTTACTTATTGAATGATAAAAGCTCTCCGTCAAAGCTAACATGCAGATGTGTGTGCACAGATAAACTCACACTCTTACACACATTTCCTGTATTCTGAGAGGCTTACATGTTCCCAGCTTTGCATGCAGTCTTTGATCTTGAAAGCTGAACGTCAGAACACTTATGCAGGTTAGCGAAGCGCACTGATGAGAATGAAAATCGTTGAAAAACCGCGCTTCAGAATTCCCCTGATGCCTTTTCTCAGGTGAAAGGGAAGATGTTCCCGTTTTTATGCCTGTATTCAAAGTCTATCAATATCAAAAATATTTGCACATGTACTCTTTATTGTAATTTACAGCAATGCTTTGCCATGATGTCTACTGCATATTACATGTCCAACACTTGCTTACACAAAGCACTTCCAATGAGTGCCTCCATTTACAGTTCATTTAAAAGCTTCAGGTCCATTCCGATATTTTAATGATGCAACACTTAGCTGCACCTGTTAACCTCAAGTCAACTAATTCACGCTGAATTCACTGGCCAGTCTGAAGAGGAAAATTGACATTTCAGGATCAAAACACTCATTCTCAGTGACTTTTGCATATTTTGCACCCAGTACCATGGATAAGTACAGAACAGTGTGAGGTTTTCTGACTGAAGCATCCAATAGATTGCTCTGGCTCCTGACTGATGCTCCATTCTTGTAGGTATGTGCTCGGTGCTTGGGAACAGCATGCTGCTCTATGTCTCCTATAAGAAGAAGCATCTACTTAAGCCAGCAGAGTTCTTCATCATCAACTTGGCTATCAGTGATCTGGGTCTGACTATCTCCTTGTACCCAATGGCTATCCTCTCAAGTGCCTTTCACAGGTAATATGAAACAGTTATAGCTCCATTTATTTACAACATCAATTGGTTTCATCCTATAATGTCTCTGCTTAGGAGAGAAAAGCATCATCTCACATACGTGGCATGATTTTCACCCAATCATGTAATGATAGGACTGTATCAACATTTATAGTAATGATCAGACGTTACAGTGGGCTATGAACGGCATCTCATTTTATATTCCATTACAATCGTTTGTGTGTTTTTTTTCCCCTCAAGGTGGTTGTTTGGGAGGACGGCATGCTTGATCTACGCGTTTTGTGGCCTTCTGTTTGGAATATGCAGTCTGACCACGTTAACCTTGCTAAGTTTGGTGTGCTTTATGAAAGTATGTTATCCTCTTTATGGTGAGTATGTCCAATCGTCCAGCCAGGGAAAGGTTACAGAAAAGCATGCAGTAGACCGTGAAATGAGCCAAGAGCACAGTAGATCGGCAAAGATAGAAGTTATTTGTCTTCAGATATTACACCTGAAGAAGATGCTGTGTTTATTACCAGATACAGATATATCAGTCTAAAGTCCTTGGGGCAATACAGAGATTTTCGTACCAGTGTAAAGAAATTGAATTTGGTTTATTTACCATGTAAGGACAGTATTCAATTTGATAGGTTTATTTGATTAATGGTAAGTGTGTCATATCAATAATAATAATAACAAAATACACAAAAGCCATTTTGCTATTGCTATTTTCCTATTGCAGTCTTATGCAGATGTAAACTGACTCAGCCCGCCTGCTCTGCAGGTAACAGGTTTCAGCCGTCCCACGGACGTCTGCTGGTGGCGTGTGCCTGGCTCTACTCCCTGGGCTTTGCGGGCTGCCCGCTGGTCCACTGGGGTGAGTACGGCCCGGAGCCATACGGCACGGCCTGCTGCATCGACCTGCGCCTGTCCAACCTCCAACCGGGTGCCCGCTCCTACATGCTGGTGCTCTTCGTCGGCTGCTACCTCCTTCCCTGCGCAGTCATGGTGGTGTCGTACACCAGCATCCTGGTGACTGTGCGCACCACCAAGAAAGCCATGGAGCGTCACGTGCCCAAGAAGACTCGCATGGGCAACATCCAGGCCATTATTGTAAAGGTACACAGTATATGTGTATGCATTTGCAATTTGTAGAGTTATATGAGTTGGCTCTCATTTGTCTAGACCTCATCCTTCATCAAAAAGCATATGAAAATCAACCGTGACAAAATGCTGGTCAGACATCATCCCTTGCAGATAAATGTTGGGCCTTAAGTTTGAAGCGTTCTGAGGTTTGTTAACTCTGATTGCAGTGAAGTTGCATCATTTTCTTGCTCTGTTTTTCTCCAATATGCTAAATTATACAGTGTGTCCATTTTACCATTATGCTCTTAATCGTAGATAGATAGGTAGATACTTTATTGATCCCCAAGGGGAAATTATTATTGATTTTATTTTTTTAGATAAATTGTGCCATTTTGCACAGCATGTACAGTTTATTGATATTATTATCTATATTTCTTCACCTGTCTTCACTGCTGTTACACCCAAATGTCCTTGCCTGGACAGGAATAAAGTGTTATTATTTGGTCTTAATGAAACTAAATGGGATTTTGTCTAGCAAATTAACTGTATTGGGATCTCTTGCTCCCTCCCATGTCTCATCTCTTCTCCTCTATGCCATTCCGGATGCCATTCCACTCATGAGAGGAATCAAACATGCCCTTCGTTGGTAGTGCAGTAGTCACTTCGTCTTTCTGCTGTAAAAGTGCCGTAGGTGCTAGTAATAGCACAATATAGGGATATCAAAGGCAAGCGTAGAGGTCAGAGCAAATGAGTAATAGAAATGAACCCTGCATGGCATTCCTCTGTCCACTGTGTTAATAGACGACCCCAATAAGTCTGAGAGCTAATACAAATCTAAAGGAGGTATGGAGCTGCGCAGAGCTCAATCATATATGGACTTGCTGACCTCAATAGATAACTCACAGTGATGAAGGACTCATTACTCAATTAGAGTTAATTGTGCTGGCTTTGGCATGGAACATTATGATGGATCTAGTATCTTACCGGTGAGGTTTGTGCCCCAGTATGGCTATTCATTTTCTCTGAGGGGTTTGTGTTTGAGTTTGCTGCATGCTGTGGTGTTTGATTGGCTAATCAATGGGAGACATGGTGTGTCAAGTGGCAACAGGCATACTTGTGTGCATCCCAAATCCCATAGGTGCCTTATCCCCGATTTCCTTGTGTTTTGCCAAATGAACCCTGATTCTTTGGCATCGGGCCATACTGTTTTTCCTCAAGTGTCTCTTCTAATGGCTGTAGCTATTGTGGCAATTATGGAATATAGACCACCTGCTTTTCTGTCTACCAAATCAACACTGCCAGTACTATATGTTGGGCTGTGACAACTGGGAATTCTCGACGCACTGACTGTGTGTGTGTGTGTGTGTGTGTTCCTACATACAGTAGATAACAGCTCGTATGGGTGTGGGTGTGTGTGTGTGTGTGTTCCTACATACAGTAGATAACAGCTTGTGTGTTAAAAGCAGAGTATGCAAAATGCCTAAAATAACGCTCCTCTCACCACAAGTGTGAAGCGCTGATAAACATAACGTTACTCACTCCCGCTCACCTCTCTTCTTCTCCTCCTGGTCCTATCTCCAGCTCACCTCTCTTCTTCTCCTCCTGGTCCTATCTCCAGCTCACCTCTCTTCTTCTCCTCCTGGTCCTTTCTTCACCTCTCTTCTTCTCCTCCTGGTCCTATCTCCCGCTCACCTCTCTTCTTCTCCTCCTGGTCCTATCTCCAGCTCACCTCTCTTCTTCTCCTTCTGGTCCTATCTCCAGCTCACCTCTCTTCTTCACCTCTCTTCTTCTCCTCCTGGTCCTTTCTTCACCTCTCTTCTTCTCCTTCTGGTCCTATCTCCAGCTCACCTCTCTTCTTCTCCTCCTGGTCCTATCTCCAGCTCAGCGTTGCCGTGTGCATCGGCTTCCTCTCTGCGTGGAGCCCCTACGCCGTGGTGTCCATGTGGGCGGCGTTCGGCCACCTAGAGAGCATCCCTCAACTGGCCTTCGCTGTGCCCGCCATGTTCGCCAAGTCCTCCACCATCTACAACCCTCTCGTCTACATGCTGCTCCGCCCCAGCTTCCGCAGGGTCGTGTGCCGGGACCTGGGCGTGCTGCGCCGCGTCTGTCTGCTGGGCTGTACCAGCTCGTCACAGCCCCGCGGCCCCCCGAGGCCTTCCAAGTCGCCCCGCAGCGCCATGGGCATCATGCCACTGAGGATAAAGCGCAGCGTGTCGCCGCGCTCTTTGGAGCCCAGGGGGAGAGTGTGCAGATGCAGTGACGCGTACGAGTGCTTCCGGAACTACCCTAAGGCCTGTTGCGTGCACCTCAACCCCAAGGCAGCACTTGTGCAGTGCCCCTCTCAGGAGAAGGTCACACCGGTGACCTCCGACCTGGAAATTCAAACCAAAAGGCTACCCGCCAGCAGGGTGGTTACTAGGCAAAGGACAGAAGACATTGATTATTTGCAGTTCAACTTGGAGACTGTGCCAGGACATGTTAAAGTGGCCTGGCCATAAAGCATACCAATGTCTGACACTGTTAAATTCAGCTTTTCTGATACACAGCAAACTTTGCATTAAATGGTTAACATAGAGTATGGACACATACATTTATTTTCTACAGGCTTTCTACTGCAGTTAAAGGAGAATTCTTGGCATTTTTCACCTAGATCTCTGTTTCTCTAGGTAACCGAATACCGTCGGCACAAAAAACAGTGCTACACTCTGGGGGCATGTTAACTTCATGTGATGCACATGCCCCCCAAGTGTAGCACTGTAACTGCCTGGCTACTCTAGCCGTTGGCTGCAGCAACCCGAGCTAGGTAGCAGTGATTTTTTTTTGTCCCAACAGTACTTGGTGAGCTCAAGAAACAGAGATCTAGGCCTATGTGAAAAATGGTGGGAATTCTCTTTTAAGAGTTCTCAGCACTCAAGATCTCAAGTAATGTACTTGGTACACAATGCTGCAGTGAAGAACAATAACAAATCAACTCATACTGTAATTATGACTTCATCAGGTACCTCAGAAAGTGTGACAGTAAATAGTAATAGTAAATCATGATATCCATTATCTATCTAAAAAAAGATGAATTGCCTGTCCTATATGGTCCATTGTTTGAAGTGTGACGTGTTAAATATCAATAGTGTAAACGACCATGAAATAAGACAGGTATGAGGAATAGTATGATTTGAGATCTTTCCCTTTAAATGGCAATATGCAAATGATCAGTGCACTGCACTCTCATACTCCCTTGGTAGCGATGCGGGGTATGCATTCCATCTCCAAACTCAGGTTAATTTTCCTGCAGGTTTTATTTTCAGGGTCAACAAAAAGACACTATAGCATTCCGATTATGCATTCTCTTCGCTGAAGCGCTGAGATTTAAATGGAAAGCAAATTATAAGCACAGACATCAAAGGATTTCATTAATGGCTAGTGGAAAGGCTTATGATGCTGCCTTTGCTTGGGTCAACTAATTAATACTGCCTGGACTAATATCTTGTGCAGGTTCAAAGGTAAATGGTGGTTCAGGCTTACAGGGAGAGTAATATCAAAGAAAGAAAAAAACTTCTGTTACTCATTGGGTTTGTAGGATGAAAATATGCAATATGCAGTGAAAACATTTCAGCAGTATCCAACTATAAAATGAGAAATCCCTGTCTGTCAATATGTTGTCCATGTGTGTTTTTCCCATCCCTATCCATCTTTCATCTGATCGACTTGGCAGGTGTATGGGAACCCAAGTGAGTACAGTGTAGACTGTGACATTGGATGTGAAATGTTAAAGATATTAGAAGACAATTTTTTGGCCAGCAGCTGTGCTATTTTGGAGTGTGTTGGTCAAGCTGCAGGTGCTCAGCACTATATGACATGCCGACATGAAACATCCACTTCACAGAGCACAATATGCCAGCCTTCTTAGACTTCCGGTTTCAGCGTATGTTGTCAAAGAAAAGTATTGTATGTATTTATTATTTATTTTGGAAATTGTAAACTAGCCATTTTAAAAAGAAAAGACAGATTGTTTGTACAGTAGTTGATCTTTTCCTTAATATTTGTCTTTGAATCATTGAGATACTGTATGTAAGACCTGTCCACAGTCCTGTTATGTACAAATGTGAATAAATCAGAATTGAAATGGTGAAATTACAGTAAGATTATGTCGGTGTTTGATGACAAAGTTATATATTGGCCCTTAAATTCTGTTTACACATCTGTATATTTTTCTGTTAGGCTAATGATGAAATTGTTAACAACGTGCTTTTGACTTGCCATACTGTGTTGCACTTTTATTTATGAAACACATGATTTCAGGGTGTAAGGCCAAGAGCAGTCTCATTTTCTTTTCATTTTCTACCTCAGAGGAGATTGATCACAAACATTACTAATTAAAAGACTCTGAGCTTTAGAATCAGAAAGCAGCAGAAACTGAGTCTTACACTTTAGCTTCGGTACCTTAAACTTTGACGATAAATAAAAACAATTCAACAGAGGCATGGATTTTGGATGGAGACGTATAGTCTTTACTGATACTAAACATTTTAGTGTGCTACACACAAACCATCACGGCTCATTGGCTCAAAAAGTATTACAATTATTTCAATTCCCAATTGGAAGAGTGGCACATTTTGTCTAATATTTTTGTATTTACCCAGGGGGAAAAGATGAAATATTGAAAAAGGTAGTGAGTGACCCAGAAATGATAGGCTAGTGTTATGGGTTAATTAAAATGTGAGTAAAAGTACAATTGTGTCAACAAATCATTTTAAAGCACTTCTGGCAGACACTGTTCAGTGATATTCCTATCTTCTAGCAGTTAGTAGCCTAATGCTGTTGGCTTTAACTGAATTATGGTAATGCTATTAGTGGAACCTTTCATTAATTAATACCAGCCTGGAACTGCCCACTTCCAGCTATTGATCACAGCTTGACCTTTCATTAAAGCCTCTGTTTTTGTGTCACAGTATTCCTTTTCGCTCTCAAATTATAGCCCAGTATTCCCCCCTCGGCAAATTGACATTTCTGACATTTTTTTGTTGCTGTTGTGTTGTATTTGGGAGAGGTTTTCTTTTAATGTATTTTCTGATGACATGGTGTCTGCTGTCCTTGAACCTAGCTGGATTACCTCCTAATGAGTATTAGAATGTATTATTTTTCTGAAGGCAGAATCTCTACTAGAAGGCATAATATAAGTAATTTCTCTGTTGGTTTCACATTCTTTATAAAAGGTGAATCACTCCTCCTGAAGTGAAATGAATCAGTGAACAGACTATTGACTATTAAACATAGACTGTGTGATTATCCATTGCTTAAGCATTGATGGTGTTTGTTGTGGGACTGTAACTAGCTGAGACAGGAACTGTGAAATTACTTTGCTGCATATTCCACAAAACCCAGAAGGTTCTGTGCATTATGTTATTGTTTATGGTATTGAGCAGGCACTTTTGTCTAAAGCTAATCATTATCCTGACACACTGCCACAAGGAGGCGCTAATGTCCATGGGGTTATATAAGCCCTTTCACAGGGCAACTCATGGGAAGAGGAAAAGGCCGTGGTAGACTTTTTCTATGATATTACGTCACTAGAATTGTTAAAGGCACGAGTCGTCTGTGTCTGTCTGTCGTCTCTGTGAGTGTGAGTGTGTGTGTCTGGACTGATGTTGACAAATGTGTGCTTCAGATACTTCCTCAAAAGTTCTATATGAATGACAATGACACAGCATTCTTGAGCCTGTTGGGTTTAGTATCATATAAAAAAATATTTTTGTTAGTTTCCTCCAGTGGACAAGTTTAAAACATACAATAAGACAACATTTAACAAATATGAGGCTATAGTTGTCCCTCACATAGCAAACCACTGGCATGCATGTCCAACAATAACTAAGGCCAGCATTACAATGACACCATGATTCTCCATGTTTTTTTTGTTTTGTTTTTTTCATTTTGTTTTATAGGCTCTTTGAGATTTAACAATACAGCGCGTGTGTGCTTCTATACATGGCAGAGGGGCTTGTAGGACTTCACTTCTGTTGTGTTTGTGGATGTGCAAAAATAAATAATTTAATTGATCGATCTAATCAATAAAGTAGTCAATTCAATACCTATCTGGAAAATTCATGATCAATCTTTTAGACTAATATGCATTTTTTCACAGTTTTCTAGGTTAATTCCCACAAGGACATGGCCAGGGAATTAAATAAAAAATGTTCTGACATTGCCTTTTTCTGACATAGCCTATTGTACTAAAGGCAATGTTTACAAGATGCCAATTTTCACAAGTTCTTATAAATCTGTGCAAAAAAAAAAACATACTACATGTAGCCTGACGTAGTTAGACTCAGGCTACGTTTACACGTGGCTGGCTATTTTTATAAACGGACATTTCACCCTCTCCGTTTGAAAAAATAACATTGTGCACATCTGTCAGTTTTCAGAAAAGTTTTCGTTTACACTAACCCGTGTATAATATAACGTGTGCTTGAGCTTCTCAGTGTGTAACGAGAAGCTCAAGCACACGTTAGCCAATCAGAATCCCGAAAATAGCAACAACAGCAACAAATCACTTCCTCCTTCTCTTTTGAACTGACTAAAAATCTCCACCTTGTCACATAAATCTCTGTTTGGACCTGTTTAGACGCAAACAAGCAAACAGAGTTTTAAAAAAAAAACAATCAAAAAAACGATCAGCGCAGAGTTTTTAAAAACACCGTTTGCGGTGGGGTAAAACCTCCATTTGTGTCTAAATGACAAGGTCAAATGCAGAAAAATATCACTGCATCGTGTTCGTTGTCGTCTAAACACCACCTCAATTCTATTCAGAATTTGAGTCTGGTACCACACCATTGGGATGTGATTATGGGGCGGGTTTCAACAGGGGGAAAAATGCCTCTGCACACAATTGGATAGACCTAACCAATCAGAGCAACAAAATACAGTATGTGAATACTATAGGGAGGACAGTCAAAACATCCTTCTTCTCCATAAATGCCTTAATCTGTTCCCTCAACAGATGCACAACAGACGCAATAAGGAAATCTCCATGTCTAGCTTCTATAGAGACAGCCTTTTTGGTGTAAACAAAATCAACTCAAGCGTGCTCAGGTGACATGACTAGGCACCGTTGCTCATCTGTCCATCACCATATAAAGCCCGTCAAGATGATTTGCAAACTGCTCTGGTTATCTACAGATTAATCAAATATCAAACAAATTGTTACTTGCAACCCTAGTTTCAAAGGGATATTCCACCATTTGGGGAATTATGCTCATGTTCTGGGTGGGAGGTTGAAAATAAGCGTAATTCCCCAAATGGTGGAATATCCCTTTAAACATAACTTGACAATAACTTGACATTATTTTGACAGTTTATGATACAATTCAATAAAACAATTTGACCTGTCAAACCTACTGAACCAGATCCTCATCATTAGTACCTCATCAGTTAAATGACAGCACTATTGGACCAACATGGTCCAAACTGTTTTGATTTGGTGTTTTCTGGTGAGACACTGCTCTGTTGTCATTCCGTCGTCATCCAAACAAAGAGGTAAAGGAGGCCACGATACAGGCAAGACCATGAGACTGGGGGCCAGGTAGGAGCTTGCATGTAGATATATAAAACATTCATTCATTCATTCATCATTCATCGTACTCATTTGTTTGGGCTCTTTTGAGAATGTCTCACAAATAAAGTTGATGTCTGTTGTGAAGCCAGTGGGTGCTTGGCAGATTGACAGATGTTTCAGTCGCCTGTCTGGGGACGGCTCCTTTCTTCGGTCACTCATGGGGCCGTGCTCTCTCGGCAGGTGTGCAGCAGGCGGTGCAGCAGGTCCACCTTGACGCAGTCGCTGAGCGCCCTGTAGAGGCGGCCCACTGTACAGCCCACGCTGCCCTCCTTCATGCGCCAGCGCTCCAGCATCTGGTGCACCTTCTCGCTCAGGCCGTCGCGGCTGTAGTCGTGGTCGATGGTGTCCACCTCCACGTCGGTCAGGCCCAGGCGCCGGGCGCATCGCTTCCAGTTGCTGGCGATGTTCTCCCGTAGCAGCTGCAGGTGGTCCTCAGTCACGGCGTGGTCTTCTAGAAATGCAGACAACCAACCAAACACACGACTCTGACGAGTAATCACTTTGGGACACTAGAGAGTTGAGCCTCTACGGATGGTAGGCTACTGTCCATGCTTTAACACAGTAATTCTCAGTCTTATTCCTGGGGCAATCTTCCCTCTACTTTGCATGTCTCACTCGACTATGGCAGGAGCACACTTAATTAGCTGAATATGTCTGGGCAAGCTAATCGAGAGCAGGATAACAACATTGACTCTACTCAGTATAGAGAATATAACAGGCAGGCGGAAACTAAGAAGCCTGGAACCAGGACTAGGAACCTTTGCATTTAAATCAAATCAGTGTGTATGCAAGAGGAGAGCCCGTCATAAACATGCTGTGATTTGGCCTTTCCCCACATCATGTCAGATGGGAGAGTAACTGTAGTTAGAGAATGACTTACGGTACTTCTGCAGGAGCTCTTTGTACAGGATAGTGGACCCTCCGTTAGACTGAGACGCAATGGAGGCCGGTTCAGGGGAGACGATACTCATTGTGTTACCGTGTCCAATTTGGATGGCACGGCCCCCAACAATGTGAAGGCCTGGTCAGGTTTAAAAAAGGACGGACACACACACACACACACACACACACACACTTCTGAGGCATATGAAATTTACCATAATAAAATGGCAATAGTGCAAAATAGAGTTTTGGAAGTCTCTCTTACCACCTTCTTGGGAATGCATTCGTCCGACGTTACCTCGCATATTGCCAGGCATGTAATCTGACTCCGGCACAGGGTAGTTGGGGCAGGACATATTCCGCTCCAAGGGGGGGTGCTGATCAGAATACGCACTCCCTCCTGACATCTGGCTCCGGTACCTTGCATCCAGCGCTCCTCCACCAATAGAGCGAGCCATGGAATTGTCCTCTGGGCTTTGCGGGGTGGTGTCAGCTTTGGTCCACGGATTGACAGAGGATGACTCTTGGCAGTACCAGCGACCGTTGGTGGGCATTGGCGGTGATTGCTGTTGCGGCATGTAGGCGGCGGCAGGCGTGCTGTACGAGGGAATCGGTGGCTGTGATAGCGGCTGGCAGTGCCCACTCTCGGGCTGGTCAAACTGGCTGTAGCTGCCGTGCTTGTGGTAGTTCAGCTCCTGGGCCAGTTTGTGCTCCAGGACCGGGGACGCGTCCACCTGTAGGCTCGGCTCAGGGCCCACGGCACTGAAGTGCAGGTCCTCGATGCTGGCCTCCACAGGAGCCATCTCGGAGCTCCGCAGAGACGCTGGGGTGTCAGTGGCATGAGTGGCCATATTGTGCTTTTCGGCTGCAACAAGAATGCTTCAGTCAGGATGATGACATTATATTCATGCAAAGAGTATATATATATATATATATCGGAGGAATCAAAGAGTATATATATATATATATATATATATGTATGTAAGGGATAATGGACGACACGGTCGAGGTTGTAAAACGGCCCCGACGCGAATGCGTACCTCGTAGTGCATTAACTTCTGTGAACAGACCACCGTGGAGTCCATTATCCCGCTTATTCCACTGTTGCCACTTGCGTTATGTTCATTTCCTGTTACAATTTAAACGTTTTAATCGCTAAAACTGTCTTGTTTGTAGAACTAATTTCTTCCGACACATATCAACTAATTTCTCAACTCACAGGACAAACTGCCGTTACTAGTTCTAAATGGATGGTTGCTACGGCCAAAGGCCAGTCGTTAGTTCTATCTCTCCCGTTGTCAAGCGGGCGTATCCCAAGATTCTGATGAACTTTAGCTTTGAAACATCGCTATTTTACTTAGCCTGCTGTTATCCATCTAGCTAAAAGCCACCTCCGTCATATGCTACAATGTTGAAATGTTCTGAACGTCTGCATTTTACAGCTCGGATGCAACGTGACCGTTCATTTAAACTTCACAACGAGTTTGGAGAATTAATATACAAGTGTCATACGGCCAAAAAATGGATCTACTTCATAGGTGTGCAGATAACATACAGTTAATGGTCGTTCTAAATTACGTAGGACAATGGGAAATTCAACCAAGCAGTGGAATAAATATATATATATATAAATTAAAAGATATATATATATATATTAAAAGAAAAATGCACAGTGGTCTCTTATTTTTTCCAGACCTGTATATATATAAAATGTAAGATGAGATTAATTCAAATGTTCTTATAAATAGCCATGCATTACAGATGTGTAAATCACATCTGAACCTCCCAGAAATGTGTTTCAGGGATTAAGGGATGAAGGCCTGTCTCAAGATATATGGCCTGTTGATTAAAAGTGGACTCCTAAGGATCACATATGCACAACCAGGCATTTGTCCATCATTAAAAAAGAGGGCTTACGTGCGATCAGGTCGGGGTGCCTCATTCTGAGAAATTTCATCTTCTCCACCAATTCCTTTGGGCCAGTGTACAAGCCCTGCATGCAAATGAAAAGAGAAATAAAAAAGACTAATAAAAAATGTAGCTCCAGTAAGACTCATTAGGTCAGTACTCAGTAAGAATCATTAGGTGTTTTTTAACTGAGTTCCTTTGCCATGCTATATAGCTTGTTCATTGTGTTGATTTTACAGTACATGGGAGTGCTGAAGTTCTGACACGACACCTCATGCGGCTCTGTGTCAGGGAGCATACCTACGGGACGCGGGGGATAAGAGATGGGTACTGTGACCGTTACACATTGCAGACAATTAATAACTGACCACCGCATGTGACATCACCAGGAAGAAGTCAACTTGGGAATACAAAGATAATATAGCTATGCCATCTCACCGAGTGTTTGTTAAAGGACCTACACCATAAATGAATGAAATAGTGAAACGCGAACACATACCTTACACAATAAACACCTGGATTTTCCTCTCTCCATCCTCCTCTCAATTTCACCCTATACCAATGCTATCATAGATGTTTTTAAATATTTGTACAGGGAAACTGCCATTTTCTGAGACACTCATCATCATCATTAACTTTATTGCTAGACTCAAGGTCCATTCAGAAGACATAGACATGACATACAACATACATTAAAAAGACAAAGATAAACATATACAGAGAAATAAAAAAGAAACAACACACTGCTTTTCTATAAAAGACACTTATACCAGTGTTTCCATAGTGATGATTGGTATCATAATGGTATCATCAGGGTATCATGGCACTAAATCTAGGATTTGCCAGAAGCATAACAATGCTGTTCTGGGAGATGTTCAGGCGATATTTGAACGAACAGTCGGATTTGTAGACCACATTTCTCAATAATGCCTGGAAGGTGCTGCTGACCCCTGCATTACAGAACAGGTCACTTCTTGAGCAGTATCCTCATACAGTCATCATAAGCACCCTTAAGCTTCTGTATGCTTGCCTTTTAAAACTTAATCCATGAGGGAGCAGTATACAAAGGAGTGCAATATGCTTTAAACAGGCTCATTTTGACGTCATCTGTGCTCATGTGGAATTTTCTTGCCAGCATGTTATCTTGGGCATATGATATGCAATGCTGCTTATATATATAAGCCACAGGTAATGTACAATGGGTACAATGGAGGGAGCAGGAAGAGTGGGAAGAGTAAGAATTAGAGGAGGCCGAAGAATAGGACGTGGAGGTGAAGAAGTAGGAGGAAAAGGATGCAGGTCAAGAAGAGAGAGGGAGAGGATGACAAGACAAGGAGGTGAAGTTAGAGGAAGAGGACAAGGAGGAGCAAGAGGAGGACGAGGAGGGGGAAGAGGAAGGGTAAGAAGAGAAAGAAATAGCCCTTTTACAGACAAAAAAAAACAGTCTACATGAGAGGATATTGTCATGTCAGGCTTGGATACGTCATTCCAGAATATATTTTTCCCGGTGCCTTGGACTATGACATTGCATGTGATGTAGACGGAATTTTGAGAGAGACGACCCGATGTAGACTGATTTGTTTTGTCTCAGTGAAATGCTATTTTGTGTTTTGACTTGGAAAAACACACTTGTGTTTATTTTGATGTACTTGAAGTTTGGATCCCTGTATGTTTACAGAACTACAATATGACAAAAGTATGACCTCAAACTGACATAGTCTACCTTGTGCACAGAGAAAGCAAAAGCCAGATGTGTTTTTTATTCAGACCATGAGTGTGTAGTTGGCACATTGTGTGCTTACTATTGTGATGGCTTGTGTTTACTGTTTGATACGAAAACATCATTTTTACGAAGGTGTGAAAAGTTAAGCAAGGCGTGTTAGCTTTTGCAAGAGAACTACAATGTTTTGCTGATTGGGTGAAAGGTTTTCCTATTTGTGTGCAGAGTTTTGCAAAAAAAGCCATAGTTACAAAAAATGTGCTTAAGCAATCAGAAAAAACTGTAACATCAAAAATTTAGACTGGAGTAACTCAACATTTGACACCTCCTATACGTTTAGTGTTCTAAAGACGTCAAATAGTCTGTTATCGTTACCAAATTGATAGCCAAGGAGCCAGAAGTGAACACGCATGGATGGCTATAAAGACTGTGCCTTCATTATACAACTAAACACGAGAAAATACTTTTATAACCCTTGAACCAGCTATTTACTATGTGATCTCAATCACATAGTCAATCACATAGATGGCAATGCAGCGCACCTGGTTACCTCCCAAAAACGCCCTCAAACGCCCACAAATACCTGTATGTTTGTGTGAAAGAATGGTTATTGACTCTGTCAAAGGACTTAGAGGCATCAATAAACCCAATTAGCACAGAAGAGTTCTGCCTTATGTTGCCTCCTTCAAGGCATAGATACACAAGTCAGTACCAAGCTCAGTTTTGAAGCCAAATTGATTGTCAGTAGTAAGGACATAGGCAATCAAGCAATATCCTTTCCAGTACTTTAGATATCAAACTGGCTAGGGCTATTGGCCTATAATTATCCAAACTCCCAACCTTGCCAGCATTGTCCTTGATGGCAGGCATGAGAGTAACAGACAACATAGATTCAGGTACCACCTTTGCACCTTTTAGCAAACGTAAAATGCTCTGCTGTGATGTGGTCTGACTCACTTGCTTTCTTATCAGTTAGCTGTGCTACTGCCTGACAGACTTAACTGGAGGTGATTATCTCTGGATTCCTGTTGACAATATTTGTCACTTTGTTAGGGGATACTGAGCCTAACCACAACAAATATCTCTTGGCATGCTTACATTCGACACTTAGCCTACCTTGAGTTTCTGAATATCCCTCTCCACGTCATTCTGTAGGCGCTCTTTGTAGAAGGGGAGGAACTGCTCATAAGCCTCTGCAGGAAACACAAGTGTCCGCGGAAGATAATGAGATAAACTGCAGTCACATGAACTTAATAGAGTTTGCTGCTACAGCTGCTGTGAGAAGCCACTCGCAGGAAACACTATACGTTCTTCAAAACATAACGGAGGTTTTAATTGTATGGATGGTGCAGCAGATGAGTAATGTTCTACAGTAAGTGTGTGTAAATGTAAATGGCCCAATCCCAAAGTGAGCCCTGAGGACTAAGGACTAAAGACTCACAGACTTAATTGATCTCAGGTGCTAAGTGAGTGAGTGTGTATACTGTAGGTATAAATGGGATTGGGACAGCACTTCACAAGATCACATGTACCTTGGCAACGATTACATGTAGGCTACCTACTTCACAAGATCACATGTACCTTGGCAACGATTACTTGTAGGCTACCATGGCGATGTTTAATAACAAATATGTTGCTGACACTTGCACCAGGGTCATTCCAAGTCAATTGAACCAGGGCCCACGGACTTAGGTCTCAAAAAAATTCTGAAAAAATTACCAGGTGTACCTATGTTACCCAGGAGACACACTGTAAAATTACTCTTAGGTAAGATCAATACTTTCCAAGATACGACCAGTTTTACAGGGGGAGGGGGGTGTCGATTTTGGTCGGCCTCTTTTTTTTTGTCAAAGTTCACAAGCCCACAGCGCAAGAACTAAACCATGTAGGAGGCTCAAATTTTGCATGCTGGTACATAAATAAGAATAGTATGTAGCAAAATCGTCATGTTTGGTCTGGATAATCCTGCATGGTCATAGCTGTCCCTCAAAGTTGATACAAGTTTTATTGGAGTTTTTGGCTGGGCTCTGTTTAGGCCTTCAGAAGACATATTTGTACTCAACATAGACTCTTGATTTATTTTCCTTACTGAGATAAGTAGAAACACTCACAAAAAGCAATGAACAGAAAATAAATTACTTCAGGGTCTGAACAGCAAACCTTACAAGTCTGAAAAATCATTTTGGTTCTCATTTTCAGAGCACCCAAACACCTTGTGGGAATATGCAAAGACTTTTTTTATATTTTTTTCTTTATTCTCCATGAGCCTTTCTTTTTAAAAACACCAATTTGACTTGTCTTATGCAAATCTTTCTTTTTCACTTTCCACCCTGAACATGGGCAAAATGCACCATTGAGATCAATATGTTTTGTATAGAGCTACCACAGGTTACTCTATACAACCACAGGTGGCACTGTGGTAACTCTACACAAGTATAGATTTTACATAAGAGTAATTTTACAGTGTGTCTCCTGGATAACATAGGTACACCTGGTGATTTTTTCAGAATTTTTTGAGACCTAAGTGCGTGGGCCCTGGTTCAATTGACGTGGAATGACCCACCATGCACGTGTGTCATGCTGTTGTTTACCTTTGTAATTTCCGGATTTCCTTATGGTCTTCGCTGTAAACGTCACAATGCTTTGAACTGTGGGTAATTCCCTTTGGTGAAGTCTGCACCAATGCAGACTCACAGAAAGGGCTCGGTAAGTGTGTACTCAAACCCTCACGCCCTTTGAAATGCGACATTGGGACAGCCCTAAGCCCTTGCGAATTTCGCGAGAACGCACAGCAAAGTCTGTGAGTCCGGACTTTGGGATTGGGCCATTGTATTAAACATTAAATGTGTATACTAAAATCTACAAAATTTCAAAAAGAATGAGGCAAAGTACTGTACTAATGTGGCACTGCATACTTAGGACACACGCTAACCTTTGAAGGTTGGGCGCTTTAGAGGGTCCTGGTCCCAACACTGCTTCATCAGCGAGATGATCTCTTGCGGCGTGTCTTCTGGAATTCTCTCTTCTTCTGGCCGATCCCCCTTGCGCACACACTGACAGATATGGTCCTCAGACCTAGCATCTGATAAAAGCCACAAAGTCCAGTTTAGACTGCTCGGAGTTATTGTTCTTGGTGTGAACATCACTTTATACATGGTACAGGTATTTTGCAATACATGTGCATACAGGGGTTATTAGCCACAAATTGTCCTGAATACAATTCATATACCAAAGATGATAATGTCAACTACTAAGAAAACTGGACATGTGTTTTTCACAAACAAGGCATCGCATAACACAGAGATGTCAATGAGTTCTCACTCTCATATGGTTCGCTGTTGGTCAGGATTACCCAGACGACGATGGCAAAGCTATAGATGTCCGACTTCTCGGAGGAGCGGGTGTGTATGCTCTCCAGGTGCTCAGGGGCCATGTAGTAAAGGGTGCCTGCCCCACGCGCACAGCCGCCACGACCTGATTGGCTCTTCCTGCGAGACTCCTCCTTGGTCAATTTGCTCCACATCTGACAAGTGGCTAAACCCAGGTCTGCAATCTGATACCCACACGTAAATGCTGAACACTGAACTTCACATTGACTCATTATATAACATATTTTACGGACCATAAGTCACACTTTTTTTCATAGTTTGGCTGGTCCTGCGAGTTATAGTCAGGTGCGACTTACATATCAAAAATATTCAGGGGTGTCGCCCCCGGGAAAATGTATTAAACATTGTTATGCAAATGCACAAGTTCTGAGCACTTTCAGTCAGAGATTAGGGCCTGCACTATGCCTAAAACACTCGTACAGTAAATCCTCAAATTATGGCCGGGATTCTATTTATAGCCGGGCCTCAGATTCGGACAAATAAAGGCTGGCCCCCAAATAGCCTACAAGCTGGGGTAATAATTGCCTACATGGTTTCGATTTATCTCAATGAAATAAAAGAGCTCTTCTTAATATTTTATATTGTTGGTTGGTTTAATACTGCCAATGAAAAGTCATTGTCCTACACCATGGGTCTCCAACATGTCTTTCTCAAGCTACCAGTCACTTGCCATCCCATTCTGAGCTTGCCAGAGGCTGAAGCAGTACTAGCCTACATTTAAACACAATTGTTGCCGCGAGGCATTCCAGCCTACGAATTTAATTAAAAAAAAGTAAATCATGCATAGGCCTAATTTTTAAAAAAAAAATCAATTTAGGCTACTTTAGGCCTACTTGGCTAAAGGTTTTCATTACATCACAGCACACGGTCAATGAATGAATGAAAGCGGATGCCTTGTCTCGCAATAAACATCGGGTGGGAATCCCAGTCAGTGTTTATACTGGATCTGGGTTTGCATATGTAGGCTAAGACGTTTCATACACGTGTCTCAACACTGCATTTCGGTCGTTGCTATTACCTTACCATTACCTTACGCATGCCAGTTATGTATCCACCAGCTGCCTGCAGCCTACTTCCAAAACTCCAAAGCTGCTTGCTGTCAGATTTGGTTCCGAGGGCACAAGTTCAGTGTATCAACAACACTCAATAACAGTTTATGTAATGTGTTAATCAATTAAATTTCCAACAATTTCACAGCTAGTTCTGAAGTAGGCCACTCAACTAGCCCGCTTGCTTACGACGAGACTCAGGCTGCGCAATCGGCACCCGCTTCCTTATTTGGGATGCCAGGTTTTAGCCTAGAAAACGGTTGAAATTGAAACTAAGTGATCGTGTATGTGTAGGGTGTATTTCATACACAATCTGGCAACCTGGGAGATGTCAGACTAATAGAAAAAATGAATGGGGGTCATTCTACGAAACCGGTGCCTTTTCACTTTGACATTTTTAAAAAAAATCATGTAGGACAAGCCATATTTTAAGACATCCACATGATATAAGACATATATGACCTGCATAAAAAAATATTTTCCCACCTCAGGCTTAAATCCCTATTAATATCTTCCTTTTTATTGTAGCCCAGGTGTCTTTTTTTTTACCACCCCGTAACGGACAAGATGCGCTCCATTTAGACATAATGCATAAATTGAATTCAGAACATTTCATGTTTTCCTGTCATAGAAATGTCCTTAATTTGATATTAAAAGTTATAGGTTTGTTTTTTAATTGGAGATTTGCAGAATTTAGATTCTAATCTTCAAACTGTGAATTCCGCATGCCCATTGGTTGGTGTTTTGAACAATATTGGCTATTTTACTCCCTATTGTCAAATTAAAGTTACATGTGTAAATAGGCCCACTTCATCACACTATGATCAAACATTTATTTATGGGCTATTTCACTCACTCTCTAGTATTTTTAAAAAAAAAAACACACATGTTATGGGGTGGTAAGTCATGTTACAGGGTGGTAAATCCTGTTACGGGGTGGTTAATTTTGTTTGTTTCCATAATTTAACAATAATTTGATTAGTTCTGGACATATGTGTGGACTGTTAATGTCGTAATAAGGCAAGATCCAAAGTATATATAAACATATTTATTGATATGAAGTTTAAAATGCAAATTTATGTCATGAAATACTACATTCAACATGGATAGATTTCAGAAGATTGAGTACATTCATTTTTTAAATATGATCATAAAATTGGGTACATTGAACAAGATAAAGTACTCTCAGGAGGGGTGTCAAAAGCCTTCATTCTAGCCTTCGCCTACCCTGAAAATCCAGAGTTCTCGCAAGAGCACAATGGAATTGTCTCTGCGAGACACTCTGGCAATGAGCAATAATGCACGTTATTTTTTCCCCTTGCATCCCGTGGAACCAATCAAATCGTATCTGACATAGGCGGGCCAGAGGCGCGCTAAACTGATGACGACAGCGCTGCAACGTTGGAAAACCAATTGCGTCAAAGTCCGGAATCATTCAGAGTAAACATTGGTCTGGTGTTATCCAATTGCGTGCAGTGAGATTTTCAAATGCATGCTTGGTGCCACCCCTCGAGTTGGGCCATTACATGATTGTTCGTGGCCAGACCCTTAATCTTTCTAGATTATCAGGGTGTGGATTTTCCAGGCTAGCCTTTGCCTGCTTTCTCCTTTCAGGGCTAGTCCACACGTACCAAACCGATCTTTTTTTCCTCCGTCTTCCCTGGAACCGTATCAAGAATATTTGCGTCCAAACGGATCCATCTCAACACGACTCAACACGTTACTTCATATCCCAGGCCTAGAGGTGGCACTGTTTCTGTTACAGAAATTGACCAAAGCTTGCATGCTGTAGGCTATACAAACAGACAGAATAGGCTACGACGAAAATGGCTAGTGCAAGGAAACCAGAATTGTTTGTGTGGACTGATAGTGAACTGTCAACTGTAGTCAACTGTAAAACTAATAAACTTCATTTTTACGGTTTGTGAAGGGTGCAGTCCCGTCCTTTATTTGGCTAACGCAGGTACAAATAATCTGCTTTACTTTCTTTGGTTGTAGGATAGTCCGCGATTCACATTAGTTTTGGCTATCACCGCAAGTGCATAGGCTACTGAACGCTAGGCCTACCCAAGTTCTAGGCTATTCCGTCGCCACATTTATAATATTGCTATAATACCTTCGTTAGTAACATTTAAACTTACACCGCACTTCCCTAATAAATGGACGGGGCCTCATTCTGTTCCTTCCACTTTTTCCTTAACTGTCATTGGTCCTCTCACTCAGATCTTTGATCAACAACTTAGTATGAGTATACTCTTTTGATCCCGTGAGGGAAATTTGGTCTCTGCATTTATCCCAATCCGTGAATTAGTGAAACACACTGCGGTGAAGCACACATTAATCCCGGCGCAGTGAGCTGCCTGCTACAGCAGCACTCGGGGAGCAGTGAGGGGTTAGGTGCCTTGCTCAAGGGCACTTCAGCCGTGGCCTACCGGTCAGGGTTCGAACCGGCAACCCTCCGGTTACAAGTCCGAAGCGCTAACCAGTAGGCCACGGCTGCCCCTAACTTCTTCCCTCTTTCGACATCTCGTCTCCATCTTTGCCGCTCCATCTCTAGATACTGCTGCCTCCTCTCTGGATCAGCATTGCGGCGAGCACAGAATAGTCACTGTCGTTCAGCATTACTCATTGGAGCCATGATTGTCTGCAAATTATGAAAATTATCATAATTATTTACACTGACTAGGTGTGTGTGCCAAGTTGAGAGAGACAGAGAGAGAGAGAGAGAGTTCATGACTGGGTTGTCACTAGATACACAAAAAAGTACTCTCACATTTTGAAATGCATTCATTTGCTGTGATGACCGCAGAAACCTCCGTTCTGCTTGTAGTTAGCCCTTCCCAACAAGTCCATCACAACTAGTTAATAATTATTTCTCACCGCAATAGTCTCCAGTAGGCTAACATTGGCATGCATACAATATAGTCATAAAATATTAACAGTGACCAATGCATACTGATGAACCAGCATTCAACAGATTAGCTGGTTGCTATGACTAATTGCTAAGGGCTCACTGCAGAAAGAACAGAGGTTTCCCCCAGTCATCACAGTATGTAAAACTATATATAAATATAATTTTTATGAATTGTGTAATCTAAATGGCAATGACAACCACTCTACATTCCCCTTACCACCCCATAACGATACAAAGTGTTATGGGGTGGTATGTTACGGGGTGGTAAATTTCACCTCAGAATGACTGCAGCTAGCACTGTAATTGACTAGCTAAGATAGCAAATATACCATTCAGTTTAAAATTTCCTTCACTTTACATTACAGTTGAAAAAAAAACCCTAATTTAACAGTTTCCCTATCTATTATACGTTATGGGGTGGTAAGGTTAAGCTTAACGGACCCTATCTAACTACCAAAAAGAGCAAATAAATCATATCAAATTGTGTGGGAACTTGCCTGCTTGAGACCTTGGCTCCTGCAAGGGTTTGAGTGATGTCATCTGCTGTCTGTGATGTCACTTAAAGAAACAGTGTCTTTGTAATAGCCAGAACATGTAAGCGTTATGGGGTGGTATGTAAAACTACGGGACGAGCATAAATCATGATTTTTGTATGGGAAATCATACTTTTATTTTAAAAAAACATATAGTATAGTATCAAGAGCATATTTTTAATCATGACATTAATGAAAATTTGGTTAAAAAATGAAATGTTCTAATTAATATATTAGGTGCGAATTCCATATGTGACTTTCCGGACATGGGGAAATTGGCCATGTCCTTGGTAAAGATGACTAAAAAGTGTAGGATTTATATTTACAATGACATTGAAATATGCATTATGTAATTCATAACACTTAAATTAACAGGTTTGATCCTTTGAAATACATTTTGACACATTTTTACATTGTTGAGAGCTCATGAAATGGACCGGACGCAAAAGGCACCGGTTTCGTAGAATGACCCATGGATCAATGATTTTAAAATGAAGTTTTATGGCCATGCAAATTACGGGACTTTTCCGGGAGAAATAACAAAACGGGAGGGTGCCGGGAGATGACCTTGAAATACAGGAGAACCCGGGAAAAACGGGAGTGTTGACAGGTATGATCCCGACACTCTTTCAACTACATGAAACTTAAAGGAACCATATGTAAGATTGTGGTCAAAACTGATACTGCAACCACTTTCAAATGACTGTAGAGCAGTGTGTCCCCTCCCCCTCCCTCGAGGTTGCCAACCCGGATGCCGAAACACTACTGACTTTGTGATTAGTAGATACTGTAGGTGGAGGGTGGTGCATCAGGACAAAACACAACATGACATGACAAAATACAACATCAACATCAGTTGAGGGCTGCACTTTTTAAATGACAATATCCTGGCCGGACTACTGTTGTCAGTGATATAAGTATTTGAACTGAACATGATTTCTTAACATCTAGTGACATATCAGGGCCATTTTATGATTAATTGTAATATATTTCATACATACGGTTCCTTTAATAGTGAACCATCAAATACCCCCCAGATTTCAGTGCCCATCAGTCCCAACATTTAGCAATATAATCAAACAATCCAAAATTAAATCCCAAACCAAACTGAACATCTTCTGCTTTTGATATCCTACCGGTATGCTGCTCCAAACGAAACACATGTCTCACAATAAAGCGCACGTAAGAAATAAAGGCCTGCCTCGAATACAAGTCTGCCCTAAATAAAGACCTGTGCTTTGCGCAGCCTAAGTAAATAAAAGACCCCGGCCATAATTTGAGGATTTGCGATAGTCTGTCTCCTAAACATTCCTCACCCCGTTATCCAGACATGCATGAATACTTTTGATTGTGAGTTTCAAATGTTATTTTGAGAATGATGATGAACTTTCTCTTCAGCATTTTCATGACCGCGTTGCAACTATGTTTACAGAGATACACTGTAAGGTTGGCTGCAAAGATTATGCAGACTGTTACGATTGACTGGCACACGTGCACACACACACACACACACACATTATCAAAATCATACACCAAACGCTTTAGGCTATAGTCTTTCTACATGGGTTTAGTTAATGATCGGGCTATAATAAGACCACACTTTAAAACTGGTTGGTGTAAACCGGGACATTTTAACATCTCGACTGGGACTCAGGACACGCAACTCAAAATCGGGACTGACCCGGTTAAACCGGGACTTCTGGTGACCCTATTCTGTGTGGTAGTTGAATAACTTTCCTTTCCAGATTAAATGTCCATACTGGTTAAGAAAAGCATGTGAACAGTCTAAAATAAGGGTAGCTTCCTTAGCATGGCGTTGTTGGAAGTTTGCATGTTCTTTTAAAACGTGCATCTTTTTTTCTCTCTCAGAGGTTCCCTTCCGAGCATCCCGATCTACTGCCGGCTTGTGCTTTCATATCGCCCAAAATGCTTAATTGCATTGTCCACATATTTAACAACATTTTCATGTACCATATCAGCATTTTCGTAGTAAATCTTTTGCAAATTGCTTTACAATAACCATCGGGGGCCTCCTCGTTGGCTGCCTTCCTCATCACCCGGCTCGCCTCAGCTTCACCGCCATTCACTCCTTCATCTGCACGTTCTTTTAAAGCACATCTTTTTCTCTAGTTCTCGGAGGTGGCCTCCCGAGCATTTGCTCTGCTGCCGGCTTGTGCCTCCACATCGCCCAAAATGCTTGATTGCATTGCATTCTCCACATTTATAGCTACATTTTCATGTACCACATCAGCATTTCTGTTCAGTGAATCTTTTGCTTTACAATTACCGTTGGGCCCTCCTCGTTTGCCGCCTTCATTATCACCTGGCTCGCCTCAGCTTTGTCTTCATTAACATTCCCGGTAAATTCTCAATCTTTTTGGCCTCTATGTGTCCAGTTACATAGTCTCTGTCTGTTCTTGGTCTTGGATTTTGTGAAATAAATTTCTAAATTTGCGACTTATATATTTTTTTTCCTCTTCATGACACATTTTTTGACTGATGCGACTTACTGTATAGTCCGGAGCATTTTAAAAATAGCATATAAGTTAATGCAAAATCACAATAAATATAGGTAGATTTAAGCCTCTCACAATCAAACTGTTGCAGTTATGCGCTCTCTTCCTCTCTCTTTCTATATCACGCACACGCACACGCACGCACACGCACACGCACACACACACACACACCTACCTTAATATGGAAGCCATCATCCACCAATATGTTCTCTGGCTTCAAATCTTTGTGAATGACACGGTTCCCTGTTAAGTACACCATGCCTTCAAGTATCTCTGCAATAATTCTTCCTTTGATGGACAGTGGAACAGACACCTTTGGTAGAGAGAACCCGCAGAGACACATTTAAAATAAATTAAATCCACTAGTCAAGGTAGAAAAATTGCGGACAGTAAAGGTGACACAATTTTTATTCTCCATGATGCACAATATAGCTTGATGGTCTTTTGTGCCCCCACTGTCGACTCCAAGGCAGCTAATCCTAACCCCTAACC
Organism: Alosa sapidissima; assembly: GCF_018492685.1. Taxonomy (NCBI): domain Eukaryota; kingdom Metazoa; phylum Chordata; class Actinopteri; order Clupeiformes; family Clupeidae; genus Alosa; species Alosa sapidissima. The sequence goes on along the minus strand of NC_055957.1, from coordinate 48,740,826 downwards.
CTTGCCTAACCCTAGCGCCTCCGCCTACCTTGAAGTCGACAGTGGGGGCCCAAAAGACCATATAACCACAATATAACACATCTCCTGAAAGATCATAAGAATTCTTCTATCCTACCCAACCTAATGTACTGTGTGACATCTAAATTTGAACTGTGAGCGTACATAGCTCCACATTCGGCAAGGGCTCAGTGCAAGCTCACCTCCTCCAGCATGTTCAGCAGATTGCCCTTTGGGATGAGCTCCATGACCAGAGAGTAGTCCCCATCCTCTAGGATCACGCCCAGCAACTTGACCACCCTCTCGTGATTCAGTCTCTTCATCAAACTGCCCTCATCCAACAGAGATTGGCGATGACCTCTGGAGCAGGAGGAAAAATGAGAATGAGTTCGGCGACTATTCACCACAGATGGACATGCAAAGGCACCAATTACCATATCAACTACTTCAACTACATTTTTAATTATAAAAGTATTCCTGAGACTGGCATGGCTAAAGTTCAAAGAAGTGCTTGAGCTCAAAGTTCAAAGCTTGGTAGGACATTCTGAATCAGGAACAAGTCTGTTATGCTGATTATCTCTTATTAGGCACAATGAAAAAACAAGTAAAGTCTGTACCCTTAAGTCTAGTCTTTTTATGTATATCCTAGTTAAAAATGGTATTACTCACTCATTTCGCGGTGGACCTGTGTACACAGTTTTCATGACTACTTGGCCAAGTGTTTTGTGATAGCAGAGATAGACCTCCCCAAATCCCCCGTAGTCCAATGGCTCTTTCTTGATGAGGTCGGATGACTTCATATTTATATCCAGCACCATGGCCATAATTGCAGACTCTTAACATGCTGTGGTCAGAATACAACACAGAGACTTTATCACACACGTGTTATGAGATATCTGGTTTCTGATATTCGGTTTTCTCCAAGGCAGAGTTTCACTAAGCTGTTTGCCGGCATCAGGTTGTTGCTGTCGTAGTGGATGCAGACCAATGATTGTAAAAAATCCTTTTCAAGTGTGACTGATCAAGCTAGTGGTAGTAGTGTAGTGTTTATAGATAAGTAGTGTTTATCGCACCATGTACATCCTTGGACCCTGAAGCTATTGTTATGCTTCTTTGGAATGGTTACTGTAATAGTTTCATAAACTGACAAACAATGTTCTACAGAGAAGCATCATTTTGAGCAAGTAATAATAACAAGCAGTTATTAACAGTACTTTGAGGAGTGTAATGATTATGCCTCCACTCAATGACTTATTTGGTACTCTAGGTTGTGGGGTCAAAGGTCAAGGTCTAGCTTGCTCCCTCCAGGGCATTCCCAGTTAAAAACAGATATACTCAGAGATATACTTTCCCTTGAGTTTGGTTTGAATTTCAAATGATTATGATTTTGCAAATCTATTGCGTGTGTAAACCAGCTTTAGGGAATATGTTTGCACTATTTTGAATAAAAGACAAAAGGTTTGTTTATTAGTGTCAGTCTAATTTCTGTATTTCATCTTTTATGTGATTTTGCATCTGGATTAGGCCCTACTGTTGTTTTTGTTTTCAACAGGCCTAATGTTAATCTTGTTAAGAATAGACCAGCATGCTTTCATTCACAGCAGTAACAGTAACAATGTGAAACTGTCTGAAGATAAAATGATTACCGTACAAGCGATGAGGCAGTGATTTGACACAGTATTCAAGCGTTGCGACTTTGAAAAATAGCATGAATAATGTGCATGCCAGCGATGCTACAAATGAGAAAGCATGTATCTGTTTATTTCCACACACTGAAAAATTGATTGTGTGGTTCAGATGGGAGGTTTCTTGCTATTCTTCATTAAATCAAGTAGTAGGCTGCAGCCGCTCTGATTAAACTCCGCCCAACTTAGAATGGCAGGAACCAGTGGCTGAAACTTGGAAAGTTTGTAACACGGAAGCAGAGAATGTCGGAAGCGAGTCAATCAGGCACGATACATGCTCTATTATTATTCATTTTCCAGCGAAGTCTAAAAACAAGAGAAATTATCTATCCCCACGAAAAGACAAATTTACCATACAATGTAGATTACCAAAGGCTCATTTGATTAGCTATGCTTTTCACAAGCTGTTGAACTTAACTCAATAGACTGATGTTAGCCTAATAATACTCATAACGAGAACATTATAGCAAAACTAGCTGGTTATAATTTCCAGCAACTAACATGTGGTTAGAGCCCTGCACAGACTTATTGGATAGTAGAACAATGAACTTTTATGAACACATAAAATACGGAAGCTGGGTGCCTATCATTCAAAGACATATTACACCTGATGATATACATTTAACAACACATTCTGGCGTTCATATGGACGTTAATATAAAAAGGAAAAGTAAACACACGTATAACGCTTCCTACCGTTTCACATTGATAGTTTTCCGAGATACACTTCTGGTAGGCTAGCCTACTAGTTGCGATGAGAGTCGGAAAGTGAAACTGGTTCGAACTACTCCTCGGCCAGACCGTAATAATCAAAAGAAGAAGTGATGAGGTTTTTTGTAGACCGCACAGCCTAGCTTAGATGGCTCAGTCAGATAGGCTACACAACATGCAGTATGGTTATGGCTATTATAGCCTATTTAACCAAGGCAACTTACAGAAAATTACATAACATGCTTAAAATACATGCTTAACAGTAACCGTTTTAAAAAGTTGGCAAGCTTACATTAAGCAAAATAGTAGCCAAGCCTATACAGTAATATACAATATCAAATAGGCGGAAACAAACAAAAAACAAATAGCCTATATAGGCCCTAGCTAACTGTAGGCCTACATAACTGTAAGAATTATTAAGTGTGAGCTGAACAGAAGTCTTTAGACCATGGACAACTACAGAAGTAGCCTAATTCCTCACTTTTCTCATTTTCTCTTTCCACCAGAAACAGTGTGTTGTTATGCTATTTATTTGGTCTAGTCTTGTGAAAAAAGTCAAGAGACATCAACAGCTGTCTTAAACCAGAATAGACTCCACTATGTGTTTCCTAGCTCAACAGGGCCTGCTGTCGGGTTCAGCAACAGAGGAGGCATTGGATTTCCAGGGGCGCACTAATTTTTTTATTGTCAGAATAAGCATTTTCATTGAGACAGGGGAATTCACATGCTTCAAGAGCGAAACCATGTCGTAAATAAATAATTGTCCCAACGTCATATTTAAGCTATCATGTGTGTCATATTGTAGGCTTTGATTGTTGGAAGTCGTTGTTTGGATAAAATCATCAGTCAAATGACTAAATGTAAATGTTATAGGCTAGGCTACTTGCTGATGCCCTGATAGATAACTGATCAACTGTAAACTAATTAACTGTAAAGTAAGATTACAGTGCATACGGAAAGCATTCACAGCACTTCACTGTAAACGTACAGTGCACTGTAATACGTTTAGTGAAGTGCTGTGAATACTTTCCATACTGAACTGTAAACGTATTACAGTGCATACGGAAAGTATTCACAGCACTTCACTGCACTTCACTGTAAACGTATTACAGTGCATACGGAAAGCATTCACAGCACTTCACTTTTTCCACAATTTGTTATGTTTCAGACTCATCTTAAAATGGATTCAATTTCATCAGTGCAGCTCAATGCCTGGTTTCTTCCACACACAATGTTGGGAATTAGAGCCAAATAGTTCAGTCTTTGTTTCATCAGACCAGATGATTTTACTTCTCATGGTCTGAGAGTCTTTCAGGTGTTTTTTGGGAAACTCCCGGCAAAAAATGGCTTCCATCTGTCCACTCTACCATAAAGGCCTGATTGGTGGAGTGATGCACTGATGTTTGTCCTTCTTTACGCTTCTCTCATCCTCTCAAAGGAACTCATGATGTCCTTCAAAGTGTTGAATCAATTGAATCCATTTTATTTATCATGATGTCCTTCAAAGTGTTGAATTAATTGAATCCATTTTAAGATGAGTCTGAAACATAACAACATGTAGAAAAAGTGAAACGCTGTGAATTCTTATGTAGCCTATGCACTGTATGTGTACGGCAGCACACTAAGGGGGCACAGACTGTATTTGAGGCTTTTGCCAACGCCCCGCTGGGCCTGCTCAAGAAACACTGGTCAAGAATGAAAGGTCTCCCACTATCTGTCCTAAATATGTGTCAGAACAAACACCATAGACAAAAGGAAATATTGATTCTAGAATGTTCAACAGGGATAACTTGATAAATTGGTTGCCATCCCATTTCAGGATCATCATAGAGCAAAATAAACAAATCAACCATATTCAAAAGGCAAAATAGCCTAGACTTTTTACTATTTTTTGCAAAGCTTGTGATTCTAATCCAAGACTCTTTCAGCTATTTGCTCCTCACGACCCTCTCCATTTTGTGTGTACTGAAAAAGAACAGAACTGTTCATACACAATTCTGCTGTGGCTGTGGTAAATGGGGAAACAAAGTAGTTTGAACAGAGCCTATTCCAACCAGTGTTTAAGACCACGAGAGAAAGTTTCACTTGATTGAATGTTGAGTTCAAACATTTTGTTGTTCATTTATTCAGTCAGTCATTCATCACTCCTGATCAATGACTGGCCTGGTCAAAGAATTACAAAGATTTAGTCACTAATGTAGGCCTTGTTCTTTGTATGTCAGCCCTTTTTCTAATCATGACCACGTTCTCTAAACTGTCGAAAAACAGGAACCAATTGACCTTTGTAATTACGGAGGCATTTCATTGTTTTCCACAAAACACTGACTATTTTAATGCAGACATTTCGTGACAATTTGTCAAGAGTTTCCTTAGTCACCACAAGCTGAACTGTGCTTTTGGTAGAATGTTCTTTAGGATTGTGGTGCCACACCATACCACAGTGGGGTGGGGTGTTAAAGTGGACTGTTCTGGCGACTGAACTCTCCATAGCCCAATCAATAGACTTATGCTACCCTCTACTGGTCAAATTAATCACCACAACACGTCGAATTTGGTCAACTTGTCATGGAATGTGGAAAGGCTAACTCATGCCTATCTGATTATGGGGCAGATGGTGTTATGCAAATTCTAACATCTAGGCCAACTAAATCATTCCATTATTTATCAGGAAAACATATGATGCGTGAAAGCCACTGGAGGAAAATAATTAAAAAAAAAAAAATTGGCAAAAAGCCACACAAAAATGTCCCAAATAGATTTTAATCATATCTGACAATTAGTAGCTAGGCTACTATAGCCTAGCCTTTAATTACTCATTCACTGTACGTTTTTTTTTTGTCTAGCATATCAGCTAGGCTATTAACTAGGCCTACACCCACCGTTCATTTTAGCATCGCCTTAATCCACATGAAATTCAGCAAAACAAAATATTGAAATTGAAAAAATATAGGCTATTATTAAGCTTAAGAAGAGGAGCCCTTTAACCGAAATATTGCAGTAGACCTGAATGGTAAGCAACACAATACTGAGTTGTGGACAGTGATGTGGTCTTGGTTTAAGAAACTACATATCCCAAAACCCCCTGCGAATGATTTTAAAGCTCACTGAGTTTTATAGACCAGTCCAATTGCTCTCGAAGCGCTCGAGCCACTGAGACCAACAAATTGACTAAACTAGGCTACAGTGCATGACAGTTTTGAAGGGCATCTCAGTCAGGATGGGAAATGGAATCAACAAGGTACAATTTAATTTAATTTAATTTAATTAGTTAAACGACGTATTCATTGCTTGTCATTAGCCTACAAAGTGTATGCATTTGTCGCGATTTGACATTTGTCGGCGATTTGTGTGTTTGCGTCTAAGAATGTGAACTTCCACTTCAGTTGCGGTTTGCGGTAACCGAATTCTTTATCCGGTATGGTGACCCAGTTCGTTTGCAGGCTCCGTCCTGTTTATAATACCTGAACAAGGCTAGACGAATAAGCTACATCCTACCCAGACGTATTTGCACCCACAGTGTGGGCAGCTGTATACAGCTTTTAAATTAGATACAGCTGTCACCAAATCCTCCAATAGGACCATCAATTGTTGAATGAATGAATGACGAGCTAAATTCCTAAAGGTCAATGAATAGCCCAATAACAAACCTGTGTAACAAATCGCGATGCATTATTTTATTTGCATGGTTAGGTCAATAGTCAATGCATAGATGGATCATTGGCGTGCTGCTGAGCCATCTGAGTTGGCTGCATGTTACTCATTCTTGGTGGGGGAGTCTAGGAGTCTCGTTCTCTGACCGTTCTGCACAGGACAAACAGACAGGCAATGACTAGGCTACACACGCGAGTCTTGCCTCTTGGACTTACGTAACCGCCTGTAGGCCAGCAACATGTGTCAGTACTATATTAACGAACAAGATTCCTTGACACGTTGTAACTTTAGCCTTGCTGTCGCGTTGACCAAGCTCACAGTCGCTCAGCTTGGCCAAGGTTGGCTGGGATTCGGCGATGGTCTGAACTGAAAATATAGCTTAGGGAACGAATGCACCTGGTCCCTAATTAAGTCCCACACAACATAGCCCAGTTTACCACACCTTTTCATTCCTTTTTCCCTTTGCAATTCCAGGTCAGATTTCATTTGTGTTCAGAAGTTTGAAACAAATTGTATAAAGATGAGTTAAGATCATGTTGCTTATCATTTCCTAATTTCCACATCCTTTGTGTCAGGTTCTACCTGACCTCTATTTGGGTAACTTCAAAGGTAAGAAAAATACACTCCTTTGAAATGACATACATTTTTGCCAGTCTTTGGATGGATGTTTGAAATGTGTTTCTCTTCAGATGCAAGGGACAGAGAACAACTAGCAAAACACAACATCACACATATTCTGTCCATCCATGATACAGCTGCTCCTATTCTTCAGGTAAAATGAAAGCTCAAAACCATATTATTTTGGTGTATAATTAGCAGCAACCCAAACCTATGTCATTGTACATAGATGAAAGTTTGTATAGCTGTCCTATAATGGAACCAACCATAAAGTGACAGTATCTCCACATGTATGTCAGTATGAAAACATTACTTTAATCAGTGTTTGCTGAAAAGAAAAGAAAAGACATCCTTATAAAATGGATCATTTCATACCTGTTGTGTTCCTACTCTTGAAACCAAAAGTATGAGGAAAGGCTTTATGCCACAGTCACAGTGATTTCCATACCGATTTTTATCAGGTGGGGTGACTCGTAAAGGAGATCTAGTCTGTGATTTTCTCTCCATTTCCAAGTCATATGTTTCAGGCTGGCCCATGTACAGTAGGCCTACAGTATGTTTACAAATATGCATTCTTGGATGATGGTTAAAATGTTAACATCTGAGTATTACACTACATCAACAAAAAGAGCAACCACTTAAACAGGGCCAAATGTGTCTGCCAAGTTAATACAGTAAGTGTAGATGTAACCGTAATATTATTCAATGGCTGGAAAAATCTGATGAGCAAATTGTGCATTACAGATAAAACTACCAAAATGGGTATGATAGAATGAGGTCAAAAACAGGCAACCATGTTAAAACGTCCAGTAGAGCAGCTCTGCCTGTGCACAGTGTCACAGCTTTTAAGGAGACATTCAGCAGAACGAGCTACAAACAGAGATTCTTGTTCTTCTCCTCTCTCCCGGAATGCACGCAGAACAGTGAGCCCCTAGACAGATACAAGGACTAGTAATCATCGGAATGCCGTTCTGTTCACATGAGCCTGCTTCCTGTTTTTGCTACTCCTCTCCCCTCCCCTCACCATCACCACTCTTCACACTCACACCCACCCCCCTCTGCTAAAGCGTCTAGTGGTAAGGTCCAGGGAAAGGTGATGGCATGTGGCATGCATTCTCTCTCGGCCTGTGTGGCTTGCGTGGCCTGTTCTCAGCTTTCACTCTGGAGTGGGCAGCACTGCGTGGTCCGTGCCAGGCCGTCATTAGCACTTTGGGGGGAGCTGTCATCAAACTACGCCCATTTGCCCTCTTGAGCTCCCGGATTCAGGGCAGAGATGATGAGGTCAGCTTTTATTTCAGGGCCTTTAGAGGGTGTCTTCTATTAGACTGACCAGTGAAATCACATTCCACATTTAGAATAATCTCAGTTTGTATCGGCTTGTGTCGACTTGGTAAATGTGGTGTAAAAATAAAAGACATGAAGTGATCTAGACCCTTTCAACTGTTTAAACAAACATGTGTTCTTAAGGCATTTCCGGTGGCAAACAACTAATGGTAACATGGTAAAATGCTTTACAGTTGACAATTTGTACTTTTGTGTAGAGCTAAAGGGTCTATAGAATGCCAGGTGTGTAGTCACACATGTATACACACACACACACACTTACACCATGTCTTAATGAATATAACTCAACACTTGTTTGGTTGAACAGGTCTCCTAGGCTGTGTGCCTGGAACAGTGAGGCGTGAGGAATGAACTGGGGTTTCTCAGAGTTAGAGGCAGCGACCTCATCTTATCTGAAATTGTACACAGAGATCTGACCTGATCAGAGACATGTCTAGTAGCTCCACCTCTACTGTGAATCCAAATGATAAGAAACCCCTTTCCTGCAAGGGTAAAATAGAACATGTAAAATGAAGCGAAACATGTTGACTATTTATCCACAACTTGGTTGATATTTAACAGAATAACATGAAATCTGTGTCCTGTATTTGGCAAAAAATAATATAAAGTTTCTTAAAAAGAAAGGCATACCCAGTATTGTTAAATACTGTACATTGTCAGATCCTTAAACGCTGGTATCTGAGACATTTCTAAATGGCTGAAGAAAGTGAATGGTGGCATTGTTGATTAAGTGGCCTCAATCACTTTTTCAACCATCATGGCACTTTTGGAAATATAATGGCTGGTTTCATTGTGTGTGAAAATGGGGAACACCAGTCAGGGCCTCTCATCACTGAACACAATTCGTGCATTGACTGGATGAGTAAAAGCAGTCAGGGAAGCCTTTCATTTGAAATAAATGGATGTTGTTGCAAGACATGTTACGGTGTGGGCGAAAAAGAGGAGCACTCATTTGCAAGCTGCCTGAGATTTGAACAGGCTTCATGTTAATATTCCCTGGCCGGCCATCAAAAAATAAGAGCGCTCAAGCACTCCTGGAAAAAAGATATATATCGCAACAGATAAGAGATTTGCATGGGAAGTAGACACAGCGTTTTTCAAACATTTATCTGATGATGATTAGTTCAGTGTGGGAATATGCCATTGAAGTGCTTCATACATTATTTCTATTCTGAAAAAACTGCCCATCTAGTTACAGTAAATGTGTCGCTAGTCTTTTGAAACAGATTCCTAGTTAAATCAGAGACTTTCTAATGAGGAGACACAGCACTCAACGAATCTCCCATAGACATGTATGTGGTTAGTTCGTAATGCAAACATGGCAGTCGTCTACACATATTCTGCCCCTTCCAAAGGTTGACATGTGAATACATCCTGCCAATCATGTGGTATGTTGTGAATACATTGTGCCAATCATGTGTTGTGATATCGCAGTTGGAGCGAGGTTGGTGTGTCGTGATTCGTGAAGCATTGCACACGCGCAGTTCTACCTGAAATCGATGCCCGATTAGTGCCCAAAAAGCGATGCAATATGGCCACCGAGTGGAGGGACTTGCCTAAAAGGACTTTGGTTAAATACATCCCATATTGTTAAAGGATTAGTCAGATCATCTCCATCCAGCTGTTCTCATAGCAATATTTATGTGGTTGTTGCATCCTTCCTTCTTGCTTTACCATCTTCATAGAGAAAATGATATTCTGTGTAGTTTATATACAAGAGTTTAATGGTCAACCCCTGTCTCCTCCTGCAGGAGATGACCTATCTGTGCATTCCGGCAGCAGACCTGCCCACACAAAACCTGTAAGCACGGCATCTACATGGCAAGCATGCTCGTAACCAAATGATACTGATCACCAGCTCTCTTGCAATCTGTGGGCGTCTCTTGTAACTCTGACAACCAAGAAAAAAGGATACGGTCCACAAAATAAGCACGAGTGGATGTACGGTACCATTCAGTGTACTGTACCTTTCATATACCTGTGCCTGAGTTCTCTACAGCATGGACTCCACACACACGCACACGCATACCCATATAACAGCAGAACGTACATTTGTACAGGCATATCTCAAGACAGACACACACAAACCCATACAAAAAAAAAACACACACAAACAAGCCACCCATTGTATGTACACGTGTGCACACACACACACACACACACACACACACACACACACACACACACACACACACACACACACACACACTTCCTCCTGTGGCCCCTCAGGCTCAGGAAGGAAGTTATGAGCCCTGTGCTGTTGCAGTGAACCTTTATTTTTATCACCCCCCCCCCCCCCCACCACCACCACCGCATCACCACCACCTCCATCATCCTCCACAAGCACAGGCCTACACATCGAACAACCCCCCACCCCCCCCCCCCCCACACACACACACACACACCACCCATCCCCCTTCCCTTCAGCACCAAAAAGCCCATCAACATGCGAAACCCACCGGGTGCCTAATGTGAAACTGGCCTTCCCTCTGTGCAGTGGACACACACACCAGTTTCTCATCCTGATGCTGTCACGTCGGCAGGATGGATGGCCCAGCAACTGCCGTCCCCACCCTCGCCCATGCCACGATGCTCCCACCCCAACCTCCACAGCCCCCTTACCTGTGCTGTCTGTTTTTCACCAAGCAAACTGTCAAAATGGCCCTTTCTCCCAACCCCCAACTTTTTTAGTTTTTATTATGTTTTTTTCTTCAAATTATATAAATGTGTGGTACATTTACAAGAATGTTGCACAGTGTTATGTTGTTGTTTGTAGTGTGTTAGTGTTTACTGTCTAGACCTACATAGTTCTCTTCATTTCCCTCTGTCTCTCTTCAACAGCACACAGCACTTCAAAGAGAGCATCATGTTCATGCATGAATGTCGTTTGAAGGGCGAGGGCTGTCTTGTTCACTGGTGAGTGGTGCCATGGTCCTTGAGCCTCTCACCCAGTTTGTGTGGAGAGACCTGCATGCACTTTGCTCTGCACCCAACGTGGCTCTTAACTGCACCTTACCCTTCTGTGGTAGTTGCACTCTTAAAAAAAAGTGCTATCTGGAGACGTGCAGAAGTCTCTTTGTTCTCCGCAGAGAGTGCTCCTACAAGCAGGTCTGCTCAAGAGGCTGATAACTAGATTTTGACAAAAAAAGAGGAAACCCAATTTTAAACTTCCTAAAACCTGAACACAAAACAGCTGTCTGATATCAATATCAACAGACTACCTGCTCTACAGCAACGTAACGGTGTGAGAACATTGTTGTCAATGTATCATCTCTAATTATTTTACAGACCTGTAGAGCTGCTGCCGTTTATTGAGTGCAGCTAATATGTTTAACAACATTTTGCTGACCTATGAAAGTGCTTGTGTATGGGAATATTTTTTTAATGTGTGTGTTATACTATGGCTGATATTGACTATTAATATTCATGAAATACCTCCAGTATGTTCCTGTTAAACATTTCTTAAACCATTCAGTTTTGGCACACACAGATTTCAATCTGACTTGCACTGAATTAGAGGTTGTGCAACCTTTTGCACATTCAGTTGTGATTGCTTTGCTTCCTAATGTGTGTGTGTGTGTGTGTGTGTGTGTGTGTGTGTGTGTGTGTGTGTGTGTGTGTGCGCAGTCTGGCGGGAGTGTCCCGGAGCGTGACGCTGGTGGTGGCCTACATCATGACGGTGACTGGCCTGGGCTGGCAGGAGGCGCTGGCTGGGGTGCGGGCAGCGCGACCCTGTGCTGGGCCCAACCAGGGCTTCCAGCGGCAGCTGCAGGAGTTCGAGCAGAACGAGGCCCAGCAGGTGAGCAAGCACCGCAGTTGCTCTCTAGACACCAGCTATGTTCAAAATGGTCACTACCAGTACTTTACTGTTTGGTTAATAACCTCTATAGTTGCTCACTATGTAGTGCAATATCTAGTGAAATAGTGAACATTTCAATCATAGCCAGTGTCATGAGCTGCTTCGGATCCATTTTAAGAACACATAGGTGGAATTTAGGTAATCTCAAAAGGAATAGTGTATTAGTATCCTATTTGAACAGTTACAATTGCAAGGAGGCATTGTCATGCTGTTGTCCTGTGTGAAGTTCTGCTGTAGGTTCTCCTGTAGTGATGCTGTTGTCCTGTGTGTAGTTCTGCTGTAGGTTCTCCTGTAGTGATGCTGTTGTCCTGTGTGTAGTTCTGCTGTAGGTTCTCCTGTAGTGATGCTGTTGTCCTGTGTGAATGCTGTTTGCCTTGCTGAGTTGGTGTTCTGCTGTGTGCTGGTGGTTGTGTACCGTGTGCTGTGCTGTAGTCATGGTGCTTATGCTGTGTGCAGTACAGAGAATGGCTGAGGCGGGAGTACAAGGAGAACCCGTTTGATGATGCGGAGCACCTCCGCAGCCTGCTGCTCCAGGTCCCGGAGTCCGTCACGGTCTCGCCTCAGGACACCTGAACCAAACCGCTCCCGCGAGCACCTGCGTCTTTTACCGACAGACACATGTATTGGGCCCCGTCGGAGCATCCCCTGAGAACTGTGCTCTGACATTTGTGGGTTTTCATCCACGCAAGATGAGTCGACCATCACACATTATTGTAAAGGAAGGGCTTTGGGCATGAGAGGATATGTGTTCATGGTCTGTTTTGTGGCACAACACTGTTATTCAAACCTGTTATGGTCTTTACTGCCAACGTTTGCGCTATGATGAAGTGCTAATCCACTTTTCTTAACTTCTGTCTTTTTTATGTACTCATATGATGATCACTGCCCTGTATTTATTTGTGTTCTGTACTCTAAAACTCCATTGTCAACATCTACCAATAAGTTGACAAGCGAATTGAGTGAATGTGTGAATTCTGCTTTGTCCAAATGGCCAGGAGAGACTAAAACCCTGTCGGTGGGGAGTGTGTGTGGACAGCTGCATTCACAGTCAAGACAGAGCACAGCACATACACAAGTACTTGACTGGCAGGTCAACAACTGCCACTATTTATTTTCGTTATTGTCACAATTTTACCTGTTGTAAAGCTATGAAATTATGGTCTGAACCTGTGATATTTGTTTTGACAGCAATGTCATTAAAGAGATTCTTTGAAACTGTTATCTGGCAGGGTTTACTTTGCACTGTCTACCCTCTGTCTCTCAGCTGCTATACACATCTCTTCCAGGAGAGGGTGTGAAGAGCATTCTGAAGGGGACTTGGAGAGCACAAACCTTCTCAATATGCCCTGTATGCTAAAGAAAGAAGAGGGAGGTAAATCCTGATCTGAATCCACTCCAAAATGTAATGGATTCTTTCTTGTTCTCAAATTAACCCAAAATATAACCACACGCTACTGTGGCATGAAGCCTGTGGGATTCTCTTGAGAGAAATAAAAAATGTAACTCTCCAAATTCCGTTGCTAATCCACTAGATGGCGCGCAAAGATACAGCGTAGGCTATACATGTATGACACAACGACGTGGATGACAATAAAAGTTGACTTGTCCTTTTTTATCCATATTTCATAGGCCTCTAAAGCACATGAGCACGAGCTCTTAAGGTCACACACGGAGCTCGGAGCCTACACATTTATGTGGTGCTAAATGGCCTAAAAGACTTATTTTAGTTATTTTAGGCTATAACAATGGAGTCGTGCATGAAAGATGAAATAGGACTAACAGTAAATTCACAAGTCAAAATATTTATTATAAACAAGATAGGTCGGAAAGCTTTGTCCCGATGACGATTTTAGGGAGATTTTTGTCGGAATCTAGAGACAGGTAAATGTTCCACTGTCGGTGTGCGTGTCTTGTGCTTGCCGTTCAATAGGGATTTCCCGTAGAGTGTTTACTGCGGCTTTCTGCTCGATATAGTTTCAAAGAACTCGTACTGAGGCGTGCATGCAGCCTCAGACAAAACGTTTGCTCCACCCATTCGCGCTGTCATTATTTAAGACCTCTCTACCTCATTTGTTGACTACTGAGTTGTATCATCGCCTTCTCAAACTCCTCCGGGCCTGACTCTGAAAGGTAAGACTTTGTGAGCGCGCACGTTTAAAAGCTCAGCTGTCGGGTGAATCAAGAATGTGGAACATCAGTAGCCTACCATATAATTCAAATGTTATTTTTTGTTTTTTAAGAACTCACCCTCACTCAATGAACATATTTATTAAAATGATTAGAAATACTTGCGAATGAGTAGGCCTAATTTGACTAATTAATTTCACTACTAAACATTTGAGCTATTCTTAGTCACATCTCGAAGTAATATAGCCTACTTTTATTTGGAGGCCATTTATTACTAACTATAACAATCACATCCAAATAAGAAACATCTAATTAGGGTAATGTCTTCAGATTGATAACTTTTTTACACTAAACATCGGTGCATGTCCTTACCACTGTCAAAATAAGCAACTTTCACTCTTTCATGTCTCGGTCTCAGCTCTCATGTCTTCATGCATGTAGCTTTCTGCATGCATCAATGCATGTGCATTGCATGTTTTCAGTCATTTGCTCTCCGTCCTGATGCATGCGTCTATTAACAGAAATGAATTTAGATGGCGACTGCAACATGTCAGTCAGTTGTGGCAATGGGAAGCTTAGACAGTGGCTGATCGATCAGATTGACAGCGGGAGCTATCCAGGACTGGTTTGGGAGAATGATGAGAAAACCATTTTCAGGATACCATGGAAACACGCGGGCAAGCAAGACTACAACAGAGAAGAGGATGCAGCCCTATTCAAGGTGAGCTTTATCAGAGGATGTCTTCTAATTACCTGGAACTGATCATTCTGATAATACTGAAGTTATATATGTGAATACACAACAGAAATGGTCAACCCATTTTGTATTACTGTTGCAAAATTACTACATAACTAGCTTGTAATAGACGATAATACAGCCATATGTTTCGGAAAGCTATACTGAGAGTATGAAAGAAGAACTTTTACAGTCAGTCCAAAGCATGAATTATGAATGAAAAGATGATTGTCTCACCCCCTTATTCTGGTTTCAGGCCTGGGCACTGTTCAAAGGGAAATACAGGGAGGGAGTCGACAAGCCAGACCCCCCAACATGGAAAACAAGACTTCGCTGTGCCCTTAACAAGAGCAATGACTTTGATGAACTGGTGGACAGAAGTCAACTGGATATATCTGATCCTTACAAAGTGTACAGAATCATACCAGAGGGAGCCAAAAGAGGTAGGAGATGAATGAACATATGTATGTTTGTATGTATGTCTGTGTGTGTGTGTGTGTGTGTGTGTGTGTGTATGTGTGTATGTATGTATGTATGTACATATGTGTATGTGTGTATGTGTGTCTATGTGTATGTATTTGCGACTGTACTTGTGAGAATGTCGAAGGGTACACACATATGTATATGAATTGGCACAGAGGCGGTAATGGAAAAGTAGCTGAGGCACATCAACTAGGGCTTACTGTTGTCAGCTTCATCCAGCACAGCCATGAGTGTTTGTGTCGAGGACAGATCACATGTACAGAACTGAGCAGGACAGGTGATAATCAGACGCTGCCTAAACGTTAGCTTTTATTTCAACCCTCACTCAGACAGAGCTGTGTGACTTTAGTGCTCTCCACACTGCAGACCTAAACTTTTGCACAAACATGGCAAAAAGAAGAGGGTGAATTTTGGCGAGCACCTCGAGGCAAGGTTGTAGGGCGGCCTCGCGTTTGACTTGGTCGCACCAGATCAAGCAGGAAGCTGTGAGGAAGCCGCATGTGCTAAAAGGGTGCGAGCTTTTTTTAGAGGGCTACGGTTACCACCGTATGCAGAGTACAACACCCCCCGACATACAGCTTGCCTAACCCACATTGTCAAAGACAGATGACCATCCTCATTAGAGTAGGAGTTGCTCAACATTGACTACAAATTAATTAATTAAGATGTTCACTCCAGCAGACATTTGCCTCACAAATGTTGACACGGCAAACAATTTACAGCGCATGACATATTACACATGATTTCAGTAAGCATCTCTGTTTAGGGTTTGGATGTGTATATGTATGGTTCATTTAGCTGTGTGTGAGTAGTATGCACACAAATAAACATTACTGACATAAATATAATTGGTTTTCTGAATAGCTGAGACCTTGCATGCCACTTCCACATTGTGCACTCACATAGTGTGGTGTCGTGTCAGTCTTGCTGCAGCCCTCCTCATATTTGATAAAGTCTGAGCATGTAACTAGAATTTAATGGATAAAGTCAAAGTTAGTCCTAACTGATTGTACTCATACAATTTGTATGTATATTGTAATGTCTCACATGATTTATTTCCTACACTTAAAAAACAGTGGTTCATTATTGCATTAATATGGCGTCTTTGTGTGACTGTGTTTTATGTTGGTGCCTTTGCAGGTGCCAAGGTTAACAGCGTGGAGGAGAGCTCAGCGCACGTGAGCCCTCTGAACTACCCCATACCCCCACCCTACCCACCTCTGCAGCCCACGGTGAGGCACAGCACAGCACCCACCTGCACCTAGTGGGCTGCGCACCTCTGTCTATTGATGTGCAAGAAATGTGTTGCACACCTCACTGTACTGCACATGCACTGGCCCTATTTCCTCAAATGTGCTTTAGACTAGTAGTCAATGTGAACCACAAATCAAATGTGCTTTAGACTAGTAGTCAATGTGAACCACAAATCAAATGTGCTTTAGACTAGTAGTCAATGTGAACCACAAATTCACTTTTCTCTGCTTTCGCTGGTATTGGGGTTTTCACTCAAATTACATGTTACAACCTACGGCATTAAAAAAAAACTGCTTGATTTGTCTGTGATTTGTCTGTGCAAAGTTTAACCTTGTTCTGAGAGTTTCATCTGAAAGGCCTGTCTCTGTTTCTCCTAGATGCCTAGTTACATGCTCCCTCATGAACGGAGGGATTGGATGGACTACACAACGGTAGAGCAGCCCCATCACCAGCCTCCCCATGCTGACCTGCAGTATGGCCAGTGTCCCTACCCTCCCACCCGACCGCTTCCCTGGCCCTCCTGTGACAACGGTAAGAGCTCAGGCAGGGGACCCAAAGACTGACTTCAAAGCAATACAGCGCCTGTCGACTGAGAGGGAGGCTATACAAATTCTTCTAAAGTTACTGTGCATAGTCACTACACACCCTAAGCAGTTGTGATATGTCTGTGCTTCATTCTCAATTAAAGGATGTTAAAGGAAGAATTTCACTAAGACTAAGGCTTAATTGAA
Source organism: Alosa sapidissima (assembly GCF_018492685.1). Classification (NCBI taxonomy): domain Eukaryota; kingdom Metazoa; phylum Chordata; class Actinopteri; order Clupeiformes; family Clupeidae; genus Alosa; species Alosa sapidissima. The sequence continues at coordinate 48,723,630 of NC_055957.1, read as the reverse complement.
TCAAAGAAAGGATGAACAATATTCTCCTCTTTGCTCAGTGCTCTTTGGAAATACATTACTGAAGCCCAGGTTAGAATCCATTTGCCCTGCTAAATGCATGGTCTCATATGAGTTGGATGGTGTAGTGCTCTTTTTCCTCACAGAATGAGTGATTTACTAGTCATAATGAGGTTTTGCTCCATATACCAAGTGTATGTATAGTAGATTTATGTTGTCACCTTATACCTTTTAGTATTGTACTTCTGTTTCAATAAGAGGGGACATTTTGACACGCTAAATAAAGGGTTAAGTGCAGTTGTGAAATCTTCACAAAGCACGCCGATGCTCTCAAAGGGGCAGTGTCAAGTCAAACACACGGCACACAAAATAACCTCACGCCTGCGGCTGTGTTTTCTGCTAATTGACAGACTGAAATCTTCAGATCATCTCCCAGTACAGCTCAACCCTTAACCTTCAGCCCCACGTGTTATGATGTGGCATCCTTTCCCCAGCTGAACATGCACTTTGTTGTTGCTTTAGTTTGTAGGTGTATGAAAAAATCCCCCTCAGTATGTAATAGCATGAAGACCCTGCCATGTAAATGTCACAGCAGAACATGTAACCAAGGCTGATGATAAATAGCCCCTGTTACAGTAAGGCATCTTACTGTAAAAAAAGAAAGAAAAAAAAATCAAGACGCTGCCTCTTGCTAAAGTTAACATAGCTGGTTACGTGTTTTTTTTTAAGTCATTGCTCTCTTCTTGTTCTGATGCCCCTCTGCTGTCTGCTTGTCACGTCACAGGTTATCAGATTTCTGGAACCTTTTACACATGCTCCCCCACTGAAACGCACACTTCCGCCTTTACAGTGGACCCCAGTATGAGAGCGGCCGAGGCCATGGCCTTCACTGGTGAGCCCCCCTCTGCCCTGGAGTATTCTCAAACACAGCCTGATAACTTAATTATACCACATATGCACTATATACGCACTAACTACACATGCACAACTTTATGAATGCCTCACGGTTTGTTTTATTATAATAATAATTATAATAATTATTTTTGTGTAATTTTATGTATCAATGGTGGTGCCTTGTCTTGTGGAGTTCATGGCCTCCACCCTGTCTGCCATCCTGTACATAACATTGCCAGTGCTTTAACAGTTACCTGTCGCACGTTGACCTGACATTTTTAAAGGCTAAGACATTTTCTTAGTCAGCTTTTTACTTTTACCTGTAAGAGATTACCTGCTTGAGATTACTGTTAACTACAAAATGAGGAAAACTGGTCAAGCATCCAAATGCTGAATATGTGGATTTGTCCGTAGACTACCGACTGCACGTGTCTCTCTTCTACCGGGAGTCTCTGGTGAAAGAAGTGACCACCAACTGTCGGGACGGCTGCCGAATCTCCTCTGCGCCTTCCTCGTCCTCCTCTTCGGCGTCTTCCTCTCCCTCCTCCCCGGGACTGACGGAGGAGCGCTTCGGCGGCACTCCCGAGCCCGTCATCTTCCCCTTCCCGTACCCACAGTCGCAGCGGAGGGGAGCCGAGAAGCTGCCCAACGTGCTGGAACGCGGCGTGCACCTGTGGATGGCGCAGGATGGCCTGTACGCCAAGCGCCTGTGCCAGGGCCGCGTCTACTGGGAGGGCCCACTGGCACCCTATGCTGACAAGCCCAACAAACTGGAGAAGGAGCAGATCTGCAAGCTGTTCGACACACAGCAGTTTCTCACAGGTCAGTGGGGAAATACCCTAATTAGTGAATACTAATAGGGGTCATGCTGTCATCAATGTCCCAGATGTAGCCCACATGAGTCATGTAGCCGACACCTTTTATTTGAACAGAGTGTGCTCTCTGGCCTTCACGTCCATAAGCTTGGTGTTTGTAGCTTCTTTCTGTCTCCCAGTTGAGCTCGGGGAAGACAGAGGGGAAGTTTAGAGTGCTATTGCCATCAGTGGAAAGGAAAAACAAACTTAAAAGGTATGCAGTAGTGGCTTTCAAAAGTTTGATTCTCACTCCAAATGTATGTGAGACTTTATGTTTATATTTATGCTCATAGTTCTTAGCAGACGCTTTTGTCCAAAGCAACAACAATGACATCAATAAAGATTACGTTAACATCAAAATAAACAGTTTTAAGGTGAAGTCATATAGCCTAATAAAAAAAAACAATATTTGTAATAGACTAAATACAATTGAACAGAGATTTAGGATTTTGGAGTGAGATTTGATAATGATCCACAGGGCTTGAGGTGAGGCTTGTTAGGGGGACTCATGGTTGTTCTGAACGACCTAGCTATTCAGGTGATAGCGGTCTCATAATATTTCTGACATGACACTGAAGCTGAGAGAAGCCGGTCTCTGGTCAGTCACCTCCCCATGATGTGACTCCTTGGGCCAGACACTTCTCAGTCTCTGTCGGCCTGGACTGTCGTGTATAGCATCTTCCTCCCTTCCTGAGCTATGCTGAGACTTAGCAGCCTGCCGGCCCCATTCACCTGCCTGTGGTTGACCACACATCACAACCTCGAGCTTTCACTTGACTCAAACATCGGTGGCGTAGGACTTTCCAACGAATCTCCATTAACAATATTTCTATCATAGAGCCCCCGCGTTTCTTGACACATGTTCTCTCCAGTGTGTTTATGTGTTTGTGGCTTCATGTATTTAATTACCGGAAGCAGTGAATGTTGAACTTGAGTCTGAGCGATGTCTTTGTTATTCGTGTTAGCCACAAAAAGCATTTTTCTGTACTTTGTACATTTTTATGTATTTTTCTATAGCCTTTTTTTGTCAAGCTGAGAAAGCTAAAATAGTTATCTATTACAATCTATACCTGAGTCATGACATAATTTTTACCATGTAAGGTGAAATTCCCCATCTAATTTCGTATTTTCCTGTCACTAATTGTGAATTGTATTTATACTTTACATTTGTAATCATGTTGTGAAGTTGTGTCTTTGAAATAATTTGTGATCCTCTTGTGGAACTGAGTCACCCCATGGAAATAGCATTTCATGTTCTCTGACTGATGAGGATCTCTTGGTTCTTTATAGAGATTCAGGGGTATTTCCACCATGGACGCAGCATGCCGAGGTACCAGGTGGTTCTGTGCTTTGGTGATGAGTATCCGGACCCTCAGCGCCAAAGGAAGATGATCACAGCCCAGGTGAGCTCAGAACCCTTCCTCAGTCTTCCTCTTTTTCTCTGTCGCTTCCTCCAGCTCCACTGGTGCTCTCTCCCTCTACACACACACACACACACACACACACACACACACACACACACACACACACACACACACACACACTACCCACAGTGGACTTGTCCATTCCTCATAGTGTTTAGTTCATGACCGCCATCCTCTCCATTCAGGTGGAGCCCATGTTCGCCAGGCAGCTGATCTGCTTGACTCAGCAGCCGAGTGGCCACTATCTCCGGGGCTATGACCTCCCGAGCCAGGGAGCCTCGCCGGCAGAGGACTACCAGAGGGCTCTGCAGCACTTGCAGGAGTGATCGCCAGGGGACAAGGCCAGACCAATGACACACTGACAGACAAAAAGACTCTCAAAGCAATTTCCGCATTTCATTTTTCAGTTGTTTTGCAGAATGTTTTAAGGAGACAAGGGTTGCAGGAGTCCCTTGTGTGTTTAATATTTATGTTACAGTTTTTTTCTGATTGCTAAGGCGCTATTTGGCAACTTATTGGCTATTTTTTTTTTTTGAAAACTCTACACACTAACCTATACAAAACCTTACATAAAACCAGCAAAACATTGCAAATGTCTTGGAAAAGCACACAATTTTAACAACAAAACTCAACAACAAACAACCAACATGTAAGCACACAAAACACCAACAACACACTGGTCCTCATTCCTCTCCTCTTCTAACTTCTGTGTCTTTCTCTCCTACTCCTCCTCCTCTCTCTCTCTCTCTTTCTCTCTCTCTCTTTCTCTCCTCCCCTCTCTCTCTCTCTCTCTCTCCTTTTACTTCTTCACTAACGTCTCCTCCTCCTTCCTCTTAGTCCTCTTATTCTCTGTCCAATATAATCCCGTACTGTAATCCAGATGCTTACGTATGTCTTATTTATAGTGCTCAAGCTCTGGTCATCTCTGATCACTTAGTGAATTTGTTTTCTAAACGTGTGTCTCAGTGTAGGAAGACAATTGACAAATTAGTGTAAAAAGTAGACACCAATGTGTGCAGTTGAGCTAGCAGTGTGTTATGAAATTTGCAAAATGAGTGTAAAACAGCAAGTTATTTTTTCAGTTACTTCTGCTACAAAATGGCAAACTAAGTGTAAAGCAGTACACTTGTTGAATGGATTGGCTACAAGTGTAAATAGTTTCAGAAATTGTGCTTCAAGAATCACTGTTAGTGTTTAAGCATTCAGAAAAACTGTAATATTTCTGTGTGTGTGTGAGTGTGAGTCTGTGTGTGTGTGTATGTGTTTGTGTGTGTGTGTGTGTGTGTGTGTGTGTGTATGTGTATGTGTGTGTGTGTGTGTGTGTGTGTGTGTGTGTGTGTGTGTGTGTGTGTGTGTATGTGTGTGCATGCAGGTGCATGTGTGTACACAACAGGACTGCTGTTTGTAAAATGGATTTTGGGATGCTAGTTTATACAAAACGTCTTATGTGAAAAACAGTGCACTGAGAATGCTATGCAATGACAAATCTATGCAGTGTGTGTGTGTGTGTGTGTGTGTGTGTGTGTGTGTGTGTGTGTGCATGTGTGCATATTTGTGTGTGTGTGCATGTGTAGAACTGAAATCTAAAAATGGCATCTACCATTTCTAGTTGTCACTGTCACTCTCTCAATCTTGCTGTTTTCTGTAAATATAGTGTAAATTCTTTGAAACAGTGAGATCAGTCCTGATATTGTAAAGTCTAAGCTGATGAGGAAGGGTGGCGCTTTGGTGCTTTGCTCCTCATGTGTACACAGAGAAAGAGAAACTCAAGAGGTCTCATTCATGTACTGCCTCAGAAGTGGTGTAGTGATGTTATGAGCAGGTGACTACAGAAGGGGACCAGAAGGGAAAATACCTTCCTCCTGTCTTCTCTGTCCCATCCTCCAGAGATCATTTCATTTGTTTCATTTTTGTATTGTTCTTGATGGTGGCTTTGTGGAAAAATAAACAAAATATGTAAAAAAGTGAGGAACGTGTCTGCTGTTGAAAGATTGGCTTCCTTTTATGCAGTATCAAAACTGCTGTCTAAATGTGCTTTGGGTACATGTTATCACGATTCCTGTGAAGGCAGTTGTGTGTGTGTGCGCATGTGTGTGTGAGAGAGAGAGAGAAAGAGAGAGCGAGAGAGAAGGGTGTTGCTCTATGTGTATGAGAGAGAGAGAGCAAAAAGGAAAGAACAGGAGGTGTGCATGTATATGAGTGTGCGTGCGCACGTTTGCACATGCGTACATATGTTTGTGTGTGTGTGTGTGTGATGAGTGTGTCTGTGTGTGTGTGTGTGTGTGTGTGTGAGTGCATGGCTGATTCTCTGATGTGCCTGAGTGATGACAGTGATGAGGAGTGTGTGGTTAGGAGGGACAATGCAAACACAGAGTTGGGGAGAAGCAGGAAGTAAGATTCACAGGTGCACAGGAAGACTGGCCCACAAGAAAAACAAAGCAAGCGAGCAAGAGAGAGCAGTCATGGACATCAATGGTTATTCTGTTACTTCATACCACTGACTGTCACACAAAGTCTCATGGATTGTGTAGTCTTCAGAACATTTCAAAAGAATGTTTAGATTAGCTGTGAGGATTAATACGTTCAAACTAAGTCTGTCAGTAAAAAAGGCATGATTTCAGCTAACATAAAAACAATTCAGTCAGAGCTTGTGGACTGCAATAGATGAATGTATATCAAGACTATTTACCAACTCATTGGTGTACATTAGAGATGTAGAAAAATGTGGTTTGCTCTGAATGCAAAAATGCCTGTACAATAACAATGTAGCCCAAATAAAACCCTAACAAATACCACAAGGTCTGCAGCCTTAAATAGGCTGAATGTCGAACACACACTACAACAACCAGTTCCTCCTTCATGACAGTCCCTCCTCTGTACCGCATTCCTTCATATCAAACATCGATCTACATAAAAATTATGATTTATCATTTTACCATATAAATCTGCTATGGGTTCATGGAAACTAGTATTTCACTCAACAGCTGTGCTGCAGCTGTGTATGTTGCACTAGGATGCTGTGATGCGTTCTTCAGTTTACCTTTGAAGCTCAGTGGTTATTCTATTTAAAGTGTATGCAAATATTGTTTATTTAATCTCAATTTTTTAACTCTATATTATCCATCAGCATAACACTGTACATTTAAGACAATAACATCAGTCTGTGACTGATACGTTCTGACAAAAGCTGTCTGAGAGGCAAACATAAACAAAACAGACAAACATAAACACATAAGTTTTGCAGGAACGTTTTCTGGGGAAGTTCATATAAGATAATTAATCAAAATCAATCGAGGCAAACGGACATATTGATATGTATTTCATTTCAGATGCTTCATGTCCTTTGCCATTGCCAATTTCATTTGTTTCTGTGAAGCAGGGGTAGGACCTCTTCATTTAAACTCATCTATTTCATTGCATTTTTAAAGCTGCAGTCGGCAAGATTTTTTTGATCATATTCACTGTAACCGACACTATGCTCCGATAGAACAACATAAATCAGCTGGTTTTAGAAAAAAACCTGCGCTTCTACCTCCACCTAGAGCCTGTTATTTGCAAAAATCCACCACTCCTGGTTCTTCTGGTCCAATCAACGCAGGGCTGTGTGAGATCTGACTGTCAATCACAGTTCGTACACATGCCACTGACGAGCACAAACTCGATGGGAGGGTGCTCGGTGGTAGTGGGGGAGGGGCATGAGAGTTGTAAACATTACAAATTTTGACTAAGTCCCCTAAATCTGCCAGACTTGCCGACGGCAGCTTTAAGTGTAAAATGAGAATCGGTGAGCATATCCACTGATCATAGAATTCTTCATGGAGTCCCACAAAGTTCAAATCTAGGTCCCCTTCAAATCTAGGTCCCCTTCATGATATGCTCACTTGCTTACATCTCTCATGGTGACATCAGTACTTTTGCAGAGGTATGCAAATATCACCAAATTGTGAATTGCTAATGTGTGGATAGCCAAACTTTCCAGCTTTACTAAAATATCTGTTGTGCTCCCTCTCCTAGTTCCTGTGATAAAATGTGGATATGAAATAATTAAAACGAGAACACGATTAGGTACACTAGGCAGGTTTAGGTATTTTTAGCGAATGTAGCACTGTATATAAAATATATGTAGTGCTATATATAAAATATATTAATATTTTACTCTGCTATTGTAAATATCAAACTTTTTGTGACTTATCCCCCTGTACACAATAAAAATGCTTTTGCTGTGGAGGTGAAGGATTAATAACAGGCAAAAGCTATCTCCAAAGAGCTATATCTACTGACAAAGTCATGTTTCACGATTCTCGCGAGATTTGTCACGCCGCCGTTCTTGAAGTTGCATGGCTGGTTTTCTCGGTAGCGACTTGCTACATCTATGCTGAATAGCTATGCTAGGTGAACGGTCCACCGTAGATAGTTGTGCATAGAGCACAATTCAGTAAAACGTGCATATACAATTTAGTGAAACAAGTGCATGGAATTTTCAAGAATGCATCTGTGGATCCTCAGGTGAACAAAAATACCCACAATCCTCTGCGTTGACATGCATCGGAGCAGCACCCCTACTGAAACAGAAGCGTGCAGTTAAAAGTGGAAGCACTCAGACGGACCGCGGTGACACACACATTCACACTATCTAGTCTGTTCCAAAGTAGAGTCCGAGAATGCTAGGGAGGCCTCTAACCTCATCTTCATAAAACCCAACTCGCAAGGAAGCATTATATCAAGGAAGCATGCTCGACTTTGGGAAACAGCCACATACTCACAAATAGGAATGCACTATATAATACTAAATGAAGTTGTACAAGAGTATTAATGTGTAAGGTCAGCATGATGCAAGAATATTAAAGTAGGCTATATAACTAAACTTATAAAAACATACACAGTGGATCACTGTCAAATGTAATCAAATGTATACCTTGTCATGTCTTGATTGATTCACTCTCACTACAACAATGGTCTCAAGTCTCATCAAAGTTCTCTTAAATCAGCTGACCTCCAATCATGTGATCCATATCAATGTAACCAACCACAAACTAGGTAGCCTATTTAAGTGAAGTTTACAGAGCATTCTGGGAGCCATTCTGTAGTCAGAATCTCCCACACCACTCTGGTGTGTAGCCATCATCCTCTGAGCTGGTATGTTCATTCTCTGATTGCTTCATATGGTTTCCTAAATGTTCCTTTAACCTGTTTTCATAACTTTCACATTATTCATTTAGATGTACCTTCTATAATGTATTGGATGAATAGCTTGTATCTGACAAATAAATTGTTATGCTTTGACCTGCATAGTTTTCTAGAATTTCTTTAGATATCCCTCAAAGTTTAAGATGTGCCAGGGGGAACGGCTAGGATTAGTCCCTAGGGCCGTGGGGCTAAATCAGTGAAAGTAGGCATGCTACCAGGAGAACTGACCATCGTATTGTACTGTGGTGGGTCACTGATTTTATTAGTAGTCTGGAATTAGACAGCTAACCTTAGCACATCCTGAACCCTCTGTAGCTTCGGTAAGATGTTCTGTCCAGATGAGTATAGTGGTCCAGGCCAGCACTATAGCCTCTGACCAACTTTCACACTAGGATCATTACTCAGTAAATAGTGCCTCCCGAATTAATCGGCCGAGGAGGGCCTTGCACACTATTCTTGGGGAAGTTGAGTCTAATTAAATAGCTAGAAGGCATTCTTGTAACAGTATTGTGGGTAGGCCTATATCGGCCTACTATGGATAGTAATATTACTTTGACTGAAACTTCTCCATATCTAGCGGGGTCAGATTCATTAGGTTAACAGGGGTTCTATAATCAATTGTTATTTCCAACAGCGCGCGGACAGCTTCACGATTTCCTTCGACCACTCCTAGTTCCCTCATTGGTCCTGACGAGTGACGTCTTACAGTCACTAACTTAGCCGGAACAGCAGTGGAAAGAGGAGAGGTGAGGAAGCTGCTCCAGTGGACACCTATGCAGAGTGGATGAAGCGGAGAGGTGAGGAAGCTGCTCTAGTGGACACCTATGCAGAGTGGATGAAGCGGAGAGGTGAGGAAGCTGCTCTAGTGGACACCTATGCAGAGTGGATGAAGCGGAGAGGTGAGGAAGCTGCTCTAGTGGACACCTATGCAGAGTGGATGAAGCGGAGAGGTGAGGAAGCTGCTCTAGTGGACACCTATGCAGAGTGGATGAAGCGGAGAGGTGAGGAAGCGGCTCTAGTGGACACCTATGCAGAGTGGATGAAGAGGAGCGGTGAGGAAGCTGCTCTAGTGGACACCTATGCAGAGTGGATGAAGCGGAGTGGTGAGGAAGCTGCTCTAGTGGACACCTATGCAGAGTGGATGAAGCGGAGAGGTGAGGAAGCTGCTCTAGTGGACACCTATGCAGAGTGGATGAAGCGGAGAGGTGAGGAAGCTGCTCTAGTGGACACCTATGCAGAGTGGATGAAGCAGAGAGGTGAGGAAGCTGCTCTAGTGGACACCTATGCAGAGTGGATGAAGCAGAGAGGTGAGGAAGCTGCTCTAGTGGACACCTATGCAGAGTGGATGAAGCAGAGAGGAAGCGGCTCTAGTGGACACCTATGCAGAGTGGATGAAGCAGAGAGGTGAGGAAGCTGCTCTAGTGGACACCTATGCAGAGTGGATGAAGCAGAGAGGTGAGGAAGCTGCTCTAGTGGACACCTATGCAGAGTGGATGAAGCAGAGAGGTGAGGAAGCTGCTCTAGTGGACACCTATGCAGAGTGGATGAAGCAGAGAGGTGAGGAAGCTGCTCTAGTGGACACCTATGCAGAGTGGATGAAGCAGAGAGGTGAGGAAGCTGCTCTAGTGGACACCTATGCAGAGTGGATGAAGCAGAGAGGTGAGGAAGCTGCTCTAGTGGACACCTATGCAGAGTGGATGAAGCAGAGAGGTGAGGAAGCTGCTCTAGTGGACACCTATGCAGAGTGGATGAAGCAGAGAGGTGAGGAAGCTGCTCTAGTGGACACCTATGCAGAGTGGATGAAGCGGAGAGGTGAGGAAGCGGCTCTAGTGGACACCTATGCAGAGTGGATGAAGCGGAGAGGTGAGGAAGCGGCTCTAGTGGACACCTATGCAGAGTGGATGAAGCGGGGCAGAAGGGAGCCTCCCACTGGTGAATCTGAAACTGAAATTGTCCATTCAGTGAAATCCAGTGAAACCTAATGGTGAAGGATTGTTCTAACACATGCTTAATGACAAGATTTTGTCTGACAGTTGCCTAATTGATCATTTCTTTTAACAGTTTTATAGACATGGTGTCACTGGTCAACTAATCAGAGTGTGGAGTTTCATTTTATAGTTTTTCATTTAATATGGTATGTACTGGATTCCTTCCCATATTGCAACAGCATAGCATAACCCTAAGCAAATAAACACCAAGCAGAATATATAGATACTGTTCAAAATGTTGGGGTCACTTAGAAATTTCCATTCCACTTCATTATAGACAGAATACCAGTTAAGATCAGTTGCATTGTTTTTTTTAATCAGGGCAGCAGTTTTCAGATTACATTATGTGCTTACATTCAGCGGGGAAAATAAGTATTGAACACGTCAACATTTTTTTTCAGTAAGTATACTTCCAATGAGGCTATTTGCATGATTTTTTCACCAGACATTAGTATTAACTCAGATAATCCACCTATATTAAAAAAATCCAAACATTAAAGTCTTTAGGTAGAGTTATGTGTAATAAAGTGGAATGACACAGGAAAAAAGTATTGAACACGCCTACTGAAACGTCTTAAAAACTTTGTGGAAAAGCCTTTATTTATAATTACAGCTTCAAGGCATTTCCTGTATGACGAAACTAATCAGTCGCAGTATTCACGCGTGATTTTGGCCTATTCTTTTAAACAGATAGTCTTTTAATATTGAAGATTCCGGAGGTCCCTCTTGTGAATCCTGATCTTTAGTTAACTTCCAAAACTGTTCAATTGGATTTAAGTCAGGGCCTTGATTTCCTTTCTCTACAACCAATTGAGAGTTTCCTTTGCTGAATGGTTTGGATCATTGTCCTGCTGGAAGATCTAGCCATGTCTCATCCTCATCATCCTGGTGGATGGCAAGATTCTCCCGGAACAAAATGACTCCATTCATCATTCCTTCAACTGTATGAAGTCTGCCAGTACCATGTGATGAAACAACCCCACACCATGATGCCTCCACCTCCAAACCTCACTCTTGTATGGTATTTTAGGGTGATGCACAGTGCCATTTCTTCTCCAAATATGGAGTGTAGTATGACGTCGAAAAAGTTACATTTTGCTCTCGCCTGACCAGAATACATTATCTCAGTATTTAAAAGGCTTGTCCAAATGTTGTGTAGCAAACCTTCAACCTGCACGAACTCCTCAGAACTTTCATACTGGAATTACAGACTAGAACTTTCACACTGGAACTACATACTGGAACTTACACACGGGAATTTACATACTGGAACCTCGCTGGCCACCTGACAGTTCGATTCGCTGTCCCTTGCCATCAGGCCCCCAGGGGAGGGTCTCAGGGAGCAGGGAAGTCTCCCTTTTAATAACTCTCATTTGACTAATATGTATCTGTGTCTGTTTTTATAATTGAAAGTCGGGTAGCTTTTGTGCAACGTAATTTATTAGTGACAGGGTTGCGGGGAACCTTTTATTGAGAACACTGGAAAGGTGTGCTGTGATACCCGAATGGAGATGTTTTCCTCTTTGTGGTGTTTATGAATTGCTGTGTTTTATTGGATTGCTGTTTTGCACGGATTGGGAGTGAGGATCCCCCAAATCATGTCAGTTGATTAATTATAATGTCCGGAGCTGCCTGGCTGTGCCTGTGGAAATAAATAAAGCTACTTTTGTACCGTCCGTGGTGGTGTGGGGTCTACACATTCTCTGAGTTGTCTACCTGGGGGAAGGGACAAAGGGGGTCGCTAGAGGGGGACCTTTTCCTACCCAGCAGATTTATTACACTGGTGGCAGCGGTGGGATCATGTCTGACTCAGAGAGCGTAGAACCATCGGTACCATCGGGCAGTAATCCAGCAACACGAACATCTCGCCCAGTGTTCATGCCTGAAACTTTCACGGGTACTAGCCGGGAGTGGTCCGACTGGGTGGCACAATTCGAAGTAGCCGCTGAGGTGAATGGGTGGGATGACGCTTTAAAAATGAAGTTTATGTCCCTCCTGTTGTCGGGCCGCGCTAGAGAGCTGTATTCAGGGTTACACTCCACTGCCCGTAATGACTATGTGAGTTTAAAAGAAGCACTGGGTAGATGCTTTGAACCGTGCAATAGCGAAGACTGGAATAGGGCTAACTTTTTGTCTCGTAGACGTTTACCAAACGAGTCAGCCCGAGATTTTGGTACAGCCTTGCGCCGTCTCATTTATAAAGCTTACCCTTTGGCAGATAATGTCACTCGTGATATGTTCGCCCGAGACCACTTTGTTGAACATGTGGGGAGTGGCGATTTGAGAATACACCTCCGTAGTCAAAAACCTAACACATTGGAAGAGGCCATTAATATAGCGGCTGAGTTGGAATTGATAAAGAGTTTGGAAATGTCTCAAATCGGTCATGATACCAGGGTGCGAGCAGTGGTTGAAAAATCTCCTAGCGATAAACAAATGGAGCTTTTGCTGGGAGTGGTAGAGGGTTTAAGACAAGAAGTTAAAACCCTTCAGCATAGTGTGGCATCTCTGCAGGCCCCTGTGAGCAATAGAGTGACGCGAAATCGCAACGATGACTTGGGGAGGCGTGGCCAGACTAACATACCTGAACGTGCAACAGCAGCACGGGAGAGGGACGCGTGCTGGGAGTGTGGGTGCACTAGGCACCTGCGTCGTAATTGCCCCTACCTGCAGGGAAACTAGAAGGGGTGGGTGTAATGGGCCACATGCCCGCCCCTTTCTGCAGATCTGCAAGACTGGCCTACAATCATCTGGATAGCCCAGGAATCTACCTCAATGCAAAAATAGGTGGGTGTTTAGTGCATATTTTGGTAGATACTGGGGCTCAAGTCTCCATCATCCCTAAGCACAGGTGGTTACAGATAACAAAGGGGATGGGGGAGTTAACAGGGTATCAGGGGACAGCCTCAGCTGCAAATGGGAGTGATATGTGTGTAGTGGGGAGGTGGCAAACTATCTGTCAATTCGACTCATTGGCTCTGGTCGTGGAGTTTTTAGTGGTTGATGTGTCGACTGAGATCTTGCTGGGGATTGATTTCCTGACAAAATATGGGGCTGTAGTCGATCTGGCTAATAAATGTTGCTGTTTGATGGGGAAGAAATTACCACTGATATCTATGAATGAGGCTAGTCAGCCGAAATTGGTGACTGTACAGACTGATACTGTGGTGGGACCACGCTCGGAAGCAATTATTTCAGGGGCGGTAGAGGGACTCTTAGCCGGTCGGGCCGTCGGGCTGCTGGAGCCGTCTGATTCCCTGTCCTCCTATTGTGATTTGATGGTGGCGCGGGTGGTTTGTAGAGCTCAGCAGGGGAGGGTACCAGTGAGGGTTATAAATGTGACTGAGGAGCCTTGTATTTTGAAGAAGGGTATGAAGGTGGGCACTATGTATACCGATGTAACTATAGAAGACCATACCGTACCAGCGAATAATGGTTGGTCTGTGGAGACTCTCTTTTCCAAGCTTGGGCTGGTGGAAAAACAGCTCTCTCCAGCAGAGTTAAAATCCGTGCGAGAGTTACTCCAGCGTCATAGTGGGGTTTTTAGCCAAAATGATAACGATTTGGGGAGGACTCATAGGACGCAGCATCAGATCGATACTGGAAATGCTAGACCAATTAAAATGCCCCCGCGCCGGGTACCCCTACACTTACAACAGGAGGTCTCAGATCATATCAAACAGATGCTGGATAATGACATCATACGGCCTTCATGTAGTCCCTGGGCTGCCCCAGTAGTCCCGGTCAGAAAAAAGGACGGTAGTCTGCGCTTCTGCGTGGACTACCGTAAATTGAACGAAGTCACAGTAAAGGATGCTTACCCTCTGCCGAGGATCGACGATGCGTTGGACAGTCTGGCAAATGCTCAATGGTTTTCCACCCTCGACCTGGCCAGTGGCTACTGGCAGGTCGAGGTTGACCCTTGCGATAAACCAAAGACTGCGTTTATTACCAGACAGGGGTTATTTGAGTTTAATGTGCTGAGTTTTGGCCTCTGCAACTCACCCAGCACGTTCCAGCGTTTGATGGACTTGGTGCTGGCTGATTTGCAGTGGTCAACATGTTTAGTCTATTTGGACGATATTATTTGTTTTGGCCGGACATTTGACGAACAGCTGCGCAGACTGGATGAGGTTCTCTTAAAGTTGGGTCAAGCTAATTTAAAGGTGAAGCCTGGTAAATGCAATTTATTTGCGACAGAGGTACGCTATCTGGGGCACGTTATTTCAGCTCAGGGGATTATGGCTGACCCCTCGAAAGTAGAGGCCGTGAGGAGCTGGCCGGTTCCAAAAACTCAAACAGAAATTAAAAGTTTTCTTGGTTTGGCGTCGTATTATCGCCGCTTCATTAAGGATTTTGCACAGATAGCGAGACCATTACATCAACTTACTGAAAAGGGAAGAAAGTACAAGTGGGACCATTCATGTGAAGAGGCTTTTCGGCAATTAAAAACAAGTCTGATTACGGCCCCAGTTTTAGCATATCCAGATCCCAAAAAACCGTTCATTTTGGATACAGATGCAAGTGATTTTGGTATTGGGGCAGTGTTGTCGCAGGAAGGGGATGGGGGTATGGAGAGGGTAGTGGCATATGCCAGTAGAGCACTAACGAAAGAGGAGAGAAAATATGCGGCCACAAAAAAAGAGTTGTTGAGCATGGTGGTTTTTACTAAACATTTTAAACATTATCTACTAGGTAAAGAATTTATTTTACGTACTGACCATAGCTCACTAAGATGGCTACATAATTTCCAGGGCCTTGAAGGACAATTGGCTCGATGGGTGGAGCAGCTGGCAGCGTTTCACTATAAAATCATACACCGGCCTGGCAAATTACACACCAATGCGGATGCGTTGTCTCGCAGGCCCTTACCTTTATCTGAGACCTGGCCTATGACAAGTCTTCCTAGTGGTTCTCTAGAGAAACAGAAAATTCCTACGGAGAATATTTGTACAGTTAGAGTGGAGGCTCAGACCCAGACAGGGAGTGTAGGGCTGAGTCCAGGGGATGAATTGACTCAAGCGCAGAAGGATGACCCGGAAATCACTTTAATTATTAAATTAAAATCGGATCCGCAGGGAGGGGTGGATGTGGGGCAGCATCACCCCGAGCTGCAGAAATATCTGACGGTATGGGATCAGCTTCAAGTACAAGGGCAACGCTTGGTCCGGGTGCCACCTACATATTCTGATGCAGCCTCCTCAGGTACTCAGGTGGTACTTCCCCGCACGATGGTGCAGGCTGCACTGCAAATGCTGCATAGTAGTGTGTTTGGGGCCCACTTAGGGATTCAAAAACTGCAGGCTAAAGTTAAAGATCGTTTTTATTGGCCTGGATGGTTTGGGGATGTTCGGCAGTTTTGTAGAGCATGCCCGGACTGTGCCTCTCGTAAGTCGCAAGGGCCTTCTCCTAGGGCCCCCTTGAACCCTTCTGCTACATTTCGACCGCTAGAGCGCATTGCAGTGGATATATTGGGTCCCTTGCCCGAAACTCTAGATAAAAATAAATACATTTTAGTAGTGGGTGACTACTTCTCCAAATGGACCGAAGCTTACGCGCTGCCAAATCAGGAAGCAAAATCTGTGGCACGGGTCCTGGTAGAACAGTGGGTGTGTCGGTTTGGGGCTCCACGCAGCATCCATTCTGATCAAGGGAGAAATTGAGTCCATACTGTTCAAAGAGGTTTGTCAATTGCTCTGTATACATAAGACACGAACATCTCCCTACCACCCTGAATCGAATGGGATGGTTGAGAGGTTTAATCGCACCCTGTTGTCCATGTTGGCATTGTTTGTAGAGGACAACCAGTGTAATTGGGATGTATTGTTACCCTATGTGCTCATGGCCTACAGGAGTAGTGTTCACGCCTCCACTGGGTTCACACCGCATAAGGTATTGTTTGGGCGGGAGATAATCCTTCCTGTGGATGTGATGTGGGACACAGGCCATAGGAAAAGGTTCTCTGCAGTGACTGATTATGTGGCGGGGCTTACTGACACATTATCTACAGTGGTTGACGCAGTGAAGAGACATCAAGACAGGGCTTCAGTGCAGCAGAAGGCTGCATTTGATTTCAAAGTCAACCATCAGTACTACACTATCGGGGAGTTGGTGTGGGTCCAAAATAAAGCCAGGAAGAGGGGTCGTTGTCCAAAATTGCAGAGGCGTTATAAAGGCCCATATAAAGTGTTGGGATCCATTTCAAATGTGCTCTATAAGTTGGTTTTGCCTGAAGGGGGTCCTGAAATGATAGTACATTTTAACCGACTGAAACCTTTTGTTCGTCTGTCTGCTTCAGGGGAGCCATCGGAAACCCCAAGGGACAACACAGTACCCAATGACCGACCTGCCTCATCAGCATCCCAGGCCAGTCAGGCCACAGGAGGAATGCAGCCTGATGGGGATGATGCTGAGGGGGATGTGCCATTGAGTACGTCTCCCGTGGCTGGAACGTTGCTGGAGGCGGCAGCGGCTGTAGCTGTTTCAGAGCAGCAAGCACAGGAGGGGAATGGAGGCTGGCCTACCGAGCCAGGTTCTGAAACCAGCGGGCAGGACCCAGAGGGAGCCAGTGAGGTGGGGATGGGTGATGGGGCCCATCCCGCCCTCACGGCACCAGCACGTCCACGTCGGGATAGGCGGCGACCTGCCTGGACTAATGATTTTCAGCTAGGATCAGACTGACTCGGGGACGAGTCTTTTCATTAGGGAGGGAGAAGTGTGGTGAACTGAGGGGGCAATGCCTGGAGATAATGAGGGAGCGTTTGATGCCTAATTGCCCTAATTGGACTCACCTGGGTAGGAGACAATATGAGCATGCAGAGGAGCAACGTGCGAGAGAGAGAGTCCAAGGTTGATCTGGAGCGTCCAGGCGAAACGCTGGGGGAGCGTTGGTCAAAACCGGGTACGAATTGTGCTGGTCGCGGTCAGTAGGATCGCCGCCAGTGAAGATAGCTGTAGGGGGGGAGGAAACCTTAGTATAAGCCTTTGTTAAAACCTAGACCAACGCCGCGACTGGCGGGCGAGTTGGACTACTGGACTCGTGAGCCCCTGCACGAACTCCTCAACTTTCATACTGGAATTACAGACTAGAACTTTCACACTGGAACTACATACTGGAACTTACACACGGGAATTTACATACTGGAACCTCGCTGGCCACCTGACAGTTCGATTCGCTGTCCCTTGCCATCAGGCCCCCAGGGGAGGGTCTCAGGGAGCAGGGAAGTCTCCCTTTTAATAACTCTCATTTGACTAATATGTATCTGTGTCTGTTTTTATAATTGAAAGTCGGGTAGCTTTTGTGCAACGTAATTTATTAGTGACAGGGTTGCGGGGAACCTTTTATTGAGAACACTGGAAAGGTGTGCTGTGATACCCGAATGGAGATGTTTTC
Organism: Alosa sapidissima; assembly: GCF_018492685.1. Taxonomy (NCBI): domain Eukaryota; kingdom Metazoa; phylum Chordata; class Actinopteri; order Clupeiformes; family Clupeidae; genus Alosa; species Alosa sapidissima. Next base: position 48,705,893 of record NC_055957.1, on the reverse strand, counting down.
CTCTTTGTGGTGTTTATGAATTGCTGTGTTTTATTGGATTGCTGTTTTGCACGGATTGGGAGTGAGGATCCCCCAAATCATGTCAGTTGATTAATTATAATGTCCGGAGCTGCCTGGCTGTGCCTGTGGAAATAAATAAAGCTACTTTTGTACCGTCCGTGGTGGTGTGGGGTCTACACATTCTCTGAGTTGTCTACCTGGGGGAAGGGACAAAGGGGGTCGCTAGAGGGGGACCTTTTCCTACCCAGCAGATTTATTACAATATCTCGCTTTAGTTTTGGTCCAACCAGAAGTACCTCTGTTTTGTCATCATTTAGTTTCAAAAAGTTTTTGCTCATCCACTGATTAATGGAGGTTAGGCATGCAGTGAGGGAGCAAAGGCCATCTGGGTTAGTTGGCTCCACAGAAATATACAATTGGGTATCATCTGCGTAGCTGTGGAAGTTTACATTATGCTGACTTATGACGTTTCCCAATGGAAGCATATATAGAGAAAATAGCAGGGGACCAAGGCAGCTCCCCTGGGCCACACCAAAAGGCAAGTCATGTTTTTCAGATACATGATCTCCTAGACTGATATAAAAATCTCTGCCAGTAATGTAGGTTTGAAACCAGTTTAGAGCATTATCAGAGAGACCCACCCACTTCGCAAGGCGGTGAATTAGGATGCTATGATCAATGGTGTCAAATGCCGCACTCAAATCCAGAAGAATAAGGATTGAGACTTTGTTTGAGTCGGTAGCTAGTCTGAGATCATTGACTATTTTTACTAGAGCCGTTTCTGTGCTGTGATTTGATCTAAAACCTGATTGGAATTTTTCAAGGATACTGTTTTCGTTGAGGAAGGTATTTAACTGATTACAAACAACTTTTTCAAGTACTTTGCTCAAAAACGATAGATTTGATATAGGCCTGTAGTTGCTCAGATTGGTATGGTCAAGATTTGACTTTTTAAGTAAAGGTTTCACAACAGCGGTTTTAAAAGCAGTTGGAAATATACCTGTTTCTAATGAGGTATTTATTACCTTGAGAAAAAAGGGAGCTAAGCTATCATATACTTTTTTGAGGAATGTAGTAGGGATTGGATCTAAAACACATGTTGAGGAGCCGGTTTGAGTTATAATTTTACCAAGCTCAGATTGAGTAATAGTGCTAAAGGACCTTAATTTTGGGAGGCTGTTTTTGGGTGTACTATCAAACATATTACTTGAGTTACCAATAGCCTCCCTTATAGAAATGACTTTGTTTTTGAAGAAGTCTGCAAATTCTTCGCATCTTAGAGAGGATGCCTGACTGAGTGTATCAAAAGGTGTTTGATGCAATAGCCTATCAATGGTAGAGAACAACACCCTAGAGTTTCCACTGTTTTCAGCAATTACCTTAGAGAAGTGGTTCCTCCTCTCATTCCGAATAGCTCTATTGTAATTTGCAATTTTTTCTTTTAGAATGGCACGGTGAACCTGTAACTTAGTTTTTCTCCATGTTCTCTCAGCTTTCCTACATGATCTTTTTAGATCATGGATATTTTCGTTCATCAAAGGTGTCAGTTTGCTACAGGGCCTTTTTTTAGTCTTTAAGGGTGCCACTCTGTCAAGCAGAGCGCCTAATTCACGATTGAGAGCCTCTACCATTTGATCAATGGGATGAGCTATGAACTGCTGTTCTGCTCTAATGTCCAAGAGTCGCGATTTGATTGCAATTTCGGGATGAATTTTTGGAGTATGTAGTACTATATTAAAAGATACACAATGATGATCAGACATATTTATATAATTTACTGATAAGTCTGTGACTTCTATCCCTCTAGAAATGACTAGATCGAGGGTGTTGCCAAGGTTGTGGGTGGGTCCTGTAACATGCTGCTTTAGCTCTAAACTGTCCAACACATTAAGGAACATACTGGCTTTAGCATCAGTTGTCTTATAGACATGAATATTGAAGTCGCCATTTACAATTATCCGATCATAGCTAGTGATGATGAGCGACATAAGTTCAGAAAACTGGTCGAGAAAGCCAGTCCATAGTTTAGGAGGGCGGTATAAGGTTAATAGAAGTACAGCTGGGTCAGCCTTCAGAGTGAGGGCAATATACTCAAAGGAAGCGAATTCGCCAAAGTTGACTCGTGTGCAACTATATTTGTTTGAGAGAATGGAGGCAATTCCACCACCTCGTTTGCCTTGTCTAATTGAGTGGAAGAAATTATAATTTGGGGGACAAGTCTCAACAAGAACAGCTTCGCTGTCTGAAGTCAGCCAGGTTTCAACAAGAAACAGAAAATCCAATTTTTTTTCACTAATAAAATCATTGATTGCAAAGGTTTTGGTAGTAAGTGCACCTATATTTAGTAAACCCATGTTAGCTGAAAATGCCTCTGGCTTTTGAGGAATATGCTGAGGTATGGAAAGAATATTTGTTAGGTTTCTAGTTTTAAATTTGTCTTTTCTTTTTACTATACGTTGGGTAGAAATCAACGTTGGAATAGAACTATGAGCATAAGTCATGCTATTGCATGACACAGCTTGATCTATGGTAGTAGTATTGTATGTTACCCTGCAGAAAACATTCTCAGACTCATCCACATGTATAATGCCATTCGAATCAATACCTGGGGGGCGTGAATCTGTAATATTTTCTACAGAATGTCAATGTCTCAGTGTGGACGCTATGTTGTCAGAGAGTAGCCTGGCTCCATGTTGGTTTGGGTGGAGACCATCACGCTTCAGCATACTGGGCCTCTCCCAGAACAAGCCCCAGTTGTTGACATAGGGGATGCTTAGGGAAGCGCAGTAGCGTTTGAGCCAGGTGTGGAGATCGAACAGTCTGGACCATCTCTCAGCACCTTTTCTGTAGGTAGGGAGAGGCCCAGAGATGACAAAGCGTTTTTCTGTGCCCATCAGAGTGGTGATGAGAGTTTTGTAGTTTTCCTGCAGTGCTACTGACTGCTTATCTCTGATGTCGTTCGTGCCCACGTGTACGATGATGTTGTTGACCTTGGTGTGGCAGGCCAGGCAAAGTAGATATTGCATTAAAGATCAGCTATTTCTTTCTACAATAGTCATTTACAACATTAATGATGAAAACAAGGACATTTATAAGTGACTCCAAGCTTTTGAATGGTAGTGTAAATAACAAAAGAAAGGAAGAAATAAAAACTCCAGATCGAGTCAAACAAAAAGGTAATGCAAGTAAGTAAAGGCATAGGACTACTGGGTAAAACTCCTACAAAAGACAGAAGATGCAAACATCAATTTAAAATGGTCAGTGGTTGTAAGTAAACTAGTCAAAAAAAATAAATGAAAATTTGGCCCTTTCACTTGAGACACTTATCTATTTTGTGTGTGTTCTTTTGTCAGAGAGGCTTCTGGTAATTGCATGTGTCACATTAAGATGAAGCTCAGTGATATAGGTCAGGGTGAGAATGAGTGGTTAGGGACATCTCCCTCCCTTTGATGTGCCTCCCCATCTTAGCACTGACTCAGCGGTGGTACACCTCCCTAACGGACCACGGCCTGCTCTAGCGCTCTTCCTGGCAACCCTCGCTTTTAGAGAGGATCCCTCACATGTGCTGCTGTCGGCCGCACCTCCATTGTGCTGACTGATCAGGAGCAGGCGAATCTGTTCAGCTTCCTGCTTCACAGCACAAGAGGACTAGCCATGAATGAGCCATTTGTACTCAGTGGTTAGAACAAGGGCTGGGTTGGGTGGTGTCTACCCCGCCCTAGCTGTCTGGTGGTCATGGGTGGGGTCTCCAGACAGACATCCAGACAGACATGCTAACAGATTTATTAACCATAAGTGGGTTTCAGATCAGAATATATAGCCATTTTTTTAAACACCATGGCCCATGCTACACCGTTCCACCAAGTTTCATGAAAATTGAGCTTGCCGTTTTTCCATAATCCTGCTAATGGACAGACAGACAGACATACATACATACAGACAGACAGATAGACAGCACCGATTTGTCGGAATGTAATTATGGACATACATTACATGGATTAAGCCCAGTCCTAGACTAAAAGAGAATGTAAATGGAGATTGTGACTGGATAAGGTCTAGAACTTTAGGCTTGCTGAAGAGTTGTTCTCATACGTGTACAGATGTTCAAAAAAGACAACAAAGTAATAGCCGAAACAGATCAAAAGATGAGGGATGATCGCAAAGAAAAAACAAAATGAGATTGATGGGATACGAGAAATGCCACGGTCTCTCTCGTCCCTTTTTTTTGTCTCCCGTATTTCTGATTGGTTTGGAGATTAATGAGAAGGGCCAGCAGAGCTTTCCCTCATATTGTTTTGAGCTGCTGTACCATAGAAGTGACACTGATCTTATCAGGCGTGTGTCAGAGAGGAGGAAACCCATTATCAAACCTAGTTTCCTCTGTTGTGTTGTTTGGCGGATTTGGTGCTTTTACCTACGAAAACCCCGTTCCACTAAATTTGTGGAGGGGACACTTCAGATGAAGCCTCAATCCAAGAAAAACTCATAATCTGATGTTATCACCAGCAATCGTGCATTGTAGAAGGTGCAACTGAGGCAGTTTTATTCAAAGAGGAGAAACATACTGTTTACTCTTTACACTGTATTGTACTTGTCACTGTGTTCAATCATGTTGTCTTATTTCACTAATAGAGGAACCACTACTTCAAAAATAAATAAATAAATAAATAGAATAAAAATACACATGAAAATGTTAATGGAGATCTTTGCGAAACTACTCTCAATCCTGCAAGAATTGCACTAACTAAGTGCATTCAAATGGAAGAAGATATTCATTTCATGTGAAAAACTATTTTGTTTTGGATGATGTGGTGTATACGGTGTATGCTTTTGGACAAGCCCATGTACATGGCCATTGCTTGAGCTGCTGCGGACACAGGTGTTTCACATCCTCACCCCTCCTCCCTCACTACCGCTTTTCTTCATCGCCATGGAAACCCCTATGTTGCACATGGAGGTTGCGGCCCTGTCAATCCCAATGGGTCCAGCATGGTGATAAGGCAGTGGACAATCTGGGGCCAATCCTCAACACTGGCTAAAGACAATGATAATGATGATGGTGATGATGATGATGATGATGATGATGAACACTGTTGACTTTACGCTCTTAACACCTACACACATACACACACACACACACACTTTACTTTTTCAGTTATATTACATTAGTCTTTTACTTGTGGTAAAGGCTTATTGTATTTGTAGTACATGTCCATAGAAGACGTCAGAGACAAATGTAAATGATAAGGGACCTCCTGTAGATGGTGCCTCCATGTCCCATGACTTGCATGGTGGACATCATGTGGTGGATGGACTGACATTTACTGCACAAAAGTGCAGAAGGCACTGGGAGGAAGGGTTTGTGCGGCGGGCTTGTGGAGTTTCGCTTCCTTGCTGAAACCTTGTCAGGTGCTCTGATTTGGAGTAAAGTTGGGAAGTAAAGCTCCACAGTCACACCTCGACTGGTCCACAATGTCCTCGTTTTACTGACATTGCAAACCTGGTTTCAGTTAAGGTCTTAAATGTATACAGACTTACAGGAATGTGCTCCGAGCAGAGGCTTTCCTGGAGGTTTGCATGCATGCAAGTTTCTGTGGTCAGCTCGGTAGGCTGATTGACTGCACTTAACTTCAATGCAGACATGAAATGCGAGACTGACATCAAACCATTCAGAATTTAAAGCGACATAATGCAAGAAATTTATTTACACCCCTTGTAATCAGTTGACAACAAATTGGGTACCCATTTAGATGGAAGTGGATCTTGTTCCTGCACACTACAGCACAGTTACAAAGTGCAAGACCAGGCATTCTGGGTGCACATCGGCATGTCAGATGTACTGTTCTCCATATTGAAAAACAGTCTATCGTCAAAATTTGAAGGCATAAGAACTAGTGCTGCTTCAATACAGCATTAAATGACACCCATAATGCATTATAAACACATTTATAAATGTTAATAACATATGTATAATGCATCATAGTGACTGTAGCATAAGCCATACAACTCTTGTTATCATAACGTTTATCGAGCCACATGTTGGTGAGTAAAAACATTTAACCTGTTATGAGAAATATTCATATCAAATCTGCACTCAAAAAATGCTGAATGAATGCAGCTGAATCATCAAACACATTTCCATCAAATTTAATAATGCAACGGTTTTCATTATGATAAGAATACAATGTACTGAAAGTTATATTTCTTTTAATTTAGTTAAATTTATTTGGCTTGCACTAAATTAAAATGTCATGTTTAGTGAGTAGTGAAATATATTATTAAGTAGTAGTAAAAAGTAAGTCAAGTGAAATGACACCTTATTCTTTTGTCTGACGCATTAGAAAAATAAAGAGTCACATATATTTTATCTTTTGAAAACACTGAATTGAGTTGTCAAATATTGCAGTCATGCATTTTGCTTCCATTACTTTGACAGCCTCTCTCCGGGCACTGATTTGCTATATCAGTGCGCAGTGTGCATGGCTGCCATGCAGCGGAAATCATGCCGTGACGACAGGCTGTGATACCAGGCCTAGTGTAGCCATACTTGAATTATTATCAGAATTTGACCCTGTTAACATGCTATATAAATTTGATTATGGAGCGTGTTTCAACCTAGCCTGAATTTACCCCACCGACAAAATTTGCGAATGTCAAATCAAATGTCTTAATTGGTGGCGCTGCATGGAAGACAATAGGTAAGGTGAAGCAAGGGTTAGGGTTAAGGTTAGGGTTAGGTGCCTTGAAGTCAACAGTCACAGCACTGCCTTGAAGTCGACGGTGGACGAGTGTCTTAATCGCTGTTTTCTATTCATTTTTTTAGTGGAATCTAAACAGCTCGCTTCTCCGGTGCCAGTGATTTTGTTGTAAACGAAATCAATTTAAGCACGCTCAGGTGATGTGGATGACTTGCTTCACTGTTGCTCATCTGTGTCCACCAACCTGTAAAGCCCACCCAAATGATTTGATTGACCTGAACACATCTTAACCGGGCATAAGACTTCTCAATGGAGCGACTCCCAATCAAATTTCCCTTCCTAAAATGTTGTGGGCAGGGTAAATTCAGGCTGGCTTCCAGGCTAGGTAGCAGTCGGTGGCTACCTAGCTACCAGGCTAGCCTACCTATATTTGATGATTTATTGATAGGTGTATAAGTATAAGTATATATACTTTTTTGATCCCGTGAGGGAAATTTGGTCTCTGCATTTAACCCAATCGGTGAATTAGTGAAACACAAACAGCACACAGTGAACACACAGTGAGGTGAAGCACACACTAATCCCGGCGCAGTGAGCTGCCTGCTTCAACGGCGGCGCTCGGGGAGCAGTGAGGGGTTAGGTGCCTTGCTCAAGGGCACTTCAGCCACGGCCCACTGGTACGGGGCTCGAACCGGCAACCCTCCGGTTACAAGTCCAGAGTGCTAACCGGTGGGCCACGGCTGCCCTAAGGTGGCACAATGACGCAGAAATCAGTTGAGTAATTTGTGAGAAAAATGATTAAGGTTGACATTAAATGAGTTTGTCGTTTATGATATTTTGAAGTTTCATGGAAGGGGTGTCTTTTTAAATGAATTAATGTATTGATAACGTCTGACTCTGTGCACTAATCCACCAGTGCTTGCTTGTAGTGTGGTGTTTTCTGGTATGAAATTAGCTAAATGTTTCGCCCAGCTCATTAAATGACTATTAGCTTGTGCGTGTTGGTATGGTAACGAAATGCATAAATAAATCCTCTACCTGGATCCAGTCTCACTGCAGATTTGACATGTTCTGAACAGTTAGACTTATATTAGTTAGACAAATTAAATTAGTCAACAAAATCTCCAAATAACTGTCAAGAAAACAAGCACACTTACAAACAAATACTAACTTTTTGACCAACAAACAAAAAAGGTCTTGAGAAGAGACAGACCATCAGTGGTCCATTGCTTTACTCCCTGTCTATAACTTCCCTTCTCTGTAAACCACATTACTTTCACTGTCACCTCATACTTATAACAAGACCAAAGCAGTTACAGTAGTTGTGCCGCCCCTGCAGTGCACATGCCCCCTCCCTGTCCTGACCTCACATGCACTATCCATCTGTCTGCAATACTGTTGCCCAACAAAATTGTGTGTATGTGTGTGTACACATATGTGCTTATATGTGAGTTTATATGCGATTATATGCACAACATGTATTCATGTGTAACTGGATGCACGTGGGCCGGTGGTGGCTCAGGATGTAGTCGTCCAGCAACTGGAAGGCTAAAGGTTCGACTTTGAGCCCAAATCCTTCACTCTTAAAATGAATGTGTTAAAAACAACACAACTTGCATTGTTTTTAACACATCTCTGTGTCCAGATTGGGAAAACACATTTGTTTTAAGAGTCTCACTGAACCTCGATGAACTGGCACCTCGCATGGCAGCCTCCAATATCTGTTTATGAGTGTATGTGTTTGAATGGGTGAATGTGTGGCATGAAATTGTGGCGCTTTGAATGCTAAGAGGGGTGGAGAAATGCAGTACATTTATCATTTGTATGTGAGGTTACATGTGGGGGTATGTGTTTATATGTTTATAGGTTTTTGTGTGTGTTTGTATCCACATGTGTGTGTGTGTCTGTGTGTGTGTGTGTGTGTGTGTGTGTGTGTGTGTGTGTGTCTGTGTGTGTGTGTGTGTGTGTGTGTGTGTGTGTGTCTGTCTGAGTATATCTGTGTGTGTATGCTAGTGTGTGTGTGTGTGTGTGTGTGCACTGATCTTTAAAAATATGTGCCTCCCCCACCCACATCACCCCGAGCTGAGATATCGACCTGGTTACCCAATTGAATTACAGTAAAGATATGTCATGTCAAATACATGTCATGTGTTTGCACTGGGAGATTGTGATCAGCAAAAAAAAGATTGATGGTAATCAGCACAAATAACTAACTGTACATGTTCTATAATAACTCTGCCACCCACCAGGGGTTTCACGACTACTGATTTGTACGGTAACACTTTATAATAAGGTAATTTAGTAATTACAAGGTATTACTAAATGACTAGTTAACTCTTCACTATCATTAGATAACATTAATAAATTACTTACAAGTAGTTTATAAGTCACAACACACCTTATTATAAAGCGGTACCATTTACTGTATACTCTTTGAGTATAAATAATAATAGTTAACTATGTACCGGTACAGTGCTGATGCTAACATTACTGCTAGTGCTAGTTGTTGACACCTTTCTGGTTATCCTTAGTAGATGTGGTAGATCTGGTTATCCTTAGTGATCTAACTGTACTTTAGTACAGCTGTACACAACATACAGATCACCGCAGAACACGTCTGCTGTCTACACCACCGACTAGTGATTTTAAGAGTCCACTAGTCAATAGTCCTCAAGTCAACTCCTACCACCTACAGCATGTCCTTCCTTACCCTACCCACATTTTAAACTTCTGGAGCTATTTTAGGAAACACATGTGCACCTCAAATGTGTGTCCAGTTGTTATTGATTTGTTATTGGTTTTATGGATTGTCGAACAGTACCGACATACAGAGTAATACACCATATGATCTAAAGTCTCTGGATTCCAAGAGCACTTCTGAGGTTAACAAGAAAGCATTAAACTACAGTTGATCTAGATCGTCTTTTACAGTAAACAGAGCATCAGCCATTTCATGTAACACCAAAGGATGACTGTACAAAGCACAAACACTGAGACTGTTATTAAGCTCCTCTAGTGCACTTCTGGTAAGTCTATTTTTAAAGCTCAAAAGAATCACACTTGGCAGGTGATTCCCCAGGGTCATATCTACCCCCCGTCCTCCTCTGAAAACACACATCCACCACACACGAGACCGAGCTGAGATATCGATTCACACTCAGGGGGGCGTGACTGCGTGACTGGAGTGGAACATGGTGGGCTCCAGTGCCCTGCTTTGGAGTGGACGCAGAGAGAGAGACATCTTTGCTTTTGAAAATAGCCCTCGGTGTCACACAGGATGTGTGTGAACAGTCTTGCCAATAAATGTGAATGAAATTGAGTGAGAGAGAGAGAGAGAGAGAGAGAGAGAAAGGTATGGTGAAACCGAGAGCAAAAAATGAATCTATATTTTGATATTCAAGTGTATGTGATCATACAGATACACTGATACACAGGGAATTATTCTCTCCATGTTAAAAAAAACAACAGCACAATAACAAAAACAACAACAACAGCAGCAGCAGCAGCAGTCTCTGGTGCTTTCCCTTGCCTGGGTATCGAAGCAGTGCACTCACTCTTTCCACAAAGCTCACAGACCAGCGCGGCACCCGTCTCTCCTCAGAGCCCATCCACAGACACCTTTTTGGGGGGTGTTGGGGGCGTGTGGGTGGTGGTGGGGGGGGGGGGGGGGGGTTGCCGCCGTTCCTGCTGCTCGCCACCATCAGCCACTCGCCTGATCACACTCTCACTCACTCAGTCAGTCAGTCAGTCAGTCAAGAATTGAAACCCCTGAAGAGAGTGTGGGAAGACAGGAAGACACGTTTCCACAACAACGAGTCAATTACTACACACGAACATTTTCCAGATTTTCAGCCGCAGAGCGGTGACTGGCTGATGAAAAAGATGTAAACAGGATGTTTTAGTATGAGGGAACAGACACTCGTGAGGTATGGCCGTCTTTCAAAGGGTACTTTTCAGTACCTTCAAATAGGTGTGAATGAATAAAAAAGATACAGAGAAAAGGAAGAAAAAAAAAACATCCCGCCACAGCTTGGGTGAGAGTTCAACTTTAGTAGTGTACCCCCACGCTTTGGAACAGGCTCCTAAAAATAGATCTTTGATCTTATTTGCACAAACATGACAGGGTTCTGCATAGTAAAGGTGCTTTCTTGGCCCATTTTGAGGGGAATTGGTGTCTTCCCTTCTCTCTGTAGTACATGGAATGAGGACACACAGTAATTAGATACAATGCATTAGATTCATTTATGCCAGTGCATCGCACAAATGCCTTATCGCCTTATCCACAGGTGTTCTCATGACGTTGGTGCTGTTATCAGCTTGTTATAAGTAGAGAAAAAGCAAGATTCTGATCATAAACAGTAAAGTAAATATTGCCAATGACTGTTTAGCAGTGTCCATGAATACACCAGACCCCTGTGCACATGGACTAGAAGGTTAAAACAATGCTATGTACTGTAGGCCTACCACTGAAATCCATCCATCGCAATCCTGAAACCGTTAAAATTCAAACTGCTTACTTCCGTTTTTTTACCTCCTTCTGATTTCTGACCAGTCTATTACTGTTTACTGTTCAGGATAGACACACGTTGTCGACTTGTTGATAACATAAATGTAATATTATAAAAATCTGTAAAAAGTAATATTATCAGTGTAAGTATTGTACCACCTTGATGTTACCCACACCCCACATGTACACATACATACACATACACTTACAGTATACACATACACTCATCCACACGCACGAACACACACACACACACACACACACACACACAGTATACAGTTTAATCTCATCCACATTGCCTGTAAGCCTTTTACCCCATCTGACTTCATATTATTATATCATTCCAAGGCTAGCACAATAACATAGCCATGGAAGCTTGCAGGCAGTAGCCATAGTTATAGCAGCATTCTGCAGTAGACTAACTTGTATTCACTAGCATTCATTTTAAAATGTCAGCAGAGACATTTTATATCATATATGTCTGAATAAAAAAGTTTACTTGTACATGGTTTAGGATGCATCAGGTACTGTCTTTCAGTTAGACTACCATATGAAACCACTTACAATCAATACAGTCCAATGTTGGTCAGAAAAAGAAAAATGGTTTTTGGTATACTGAAGTGTCATGGCGACACATCCATTGTTTGGCTCAGGAATGAGATGGATAGGCCTACAGTATATTTATAGAACACAATATGTCCAGGTTTTTCACTAGTTTCACTGCCTTTATGGAACTCAGGTACTTATTTTCAGTTCCTCTTGCACAAAGAGCCTCTTCTGGGAAATAAAGAAGACTTTACTCTTATTGAATCACTGTCATACAGGCCACAGCCCTTTTTATGTTTGATTTATAAAGTATTAATAACACACCCACTCACCACATAATAACAGTCTTCACACAATTTCAGTTTCACAAGATCCTTCAATAGAGAGTTCTAGAGAAATGAGACCATTATGAGACCAGTGTTTAGAAATGAAATAATGTGAATGTGTTAATCCCTCTTTCCCTGTGAGTCTGTGTGTGTGTGTGTGTGTGTGTGTGTGTGTGTGTGTGTGTGTGTGTGTGTGTGTGTGTGTGTGTGTGTGTGTGTGTGTGTTGTGACTTATCAGTGTGGTATCAGATACACCGACATAGACTGAGTGAGCTTGAGCTTGAGGTTCCTCTGAAGATGAAGATTCACCACAAATGATAGAACACTGAAAAGTCACATAAGGACAGCTCTCTAGGTCACGACCAAGAGAAATAAACACATCTCTAAAGTGAGAAATACACATGATTTCATTATCAACAAGGACACACACACACACACACACACACACACACACAGACACACAAACACACATACATTGTGATTGTGCTCATTGTGAAGGTGAAATTTGTAAAGCAATTATTAGTGGGCACTTTGTTTTTTTTGGTCTAGTGATGATTGCTATCTAAACAGCAGTGTCTTTGATGTGACAGCCAGTGGTCTTATATATGGGAAATTCTCACTGTACCCTTCAGACTCACACACTACACAGCGAAAAATGTGCTAGCACCACATTGCTGAAGTCTCCTGCAACCTGTTGAACTGTCAGCCTGAATCATGCTGTCTCTGGGAAATTAAACCCCAAAGAAATCCCCCACCCTGACCAGGGCCCGAGTGTTAGTGGAGAGGAGATGGAGAAGCAATAACAAGCAAATCAGGTCTTCATTTCTGTCCAGTAGATAGATATATAGATATAGATACTTTATTGATCCCCAAGGGGAAATTCAAGTACTAATTCAGTAGTTTAAATCCACACAGGCTTCTGATCATACACCAGACTCCGTCAAGGTATGGATATATACGCATCGAATGTTGATAATATATGATGTAAAATATAGTGGTGGGTCGTATTTGTTTTAAACACATGGATGGTGGACATGTTACCGGGCAGGACAGCTCTCTGTTTCTCTCAAATCAGCTGAGGGCAGTGAAGATGAGCAGGCGTGGGTGTGGGGGTGGGTTGTTTCACTGAAGCGGGAGTGGGCGGGAGCACAACATGTTCCCACCGAGGTGGAGCAGGGAACTTCTCAGTCTCGAGGTAAATCTGTGCTGTCATCACAGGACGGATATCTTATGTTATAAACACAATTAAGAGGTCACAGATATAGGACAGAATGAGAGACAGAACCTAGTGCTGAACACTCAGTATGTGGTTATGTTACACCAGATGGACTTATTTATGTATACTGAACAAGAAATGTAAACGTGACTTTTCACTCCCATTTTTCATGAGTTGAAAGAAAAGACCTAAGACTTATTCAATGCTTACTAAAGTTTAATTTGTTCAGAAATCGGTATTAGTGAGCACTAACCGACCAGTCTAAGGAACATCTGTGTAATAATCATGGTTTTTAATCAGCATCTTTTGAAGTCACTGGTGTCGGGTAAATGTCTTAGCGAAGGTGAAGTCCTCACTAAACAGATTTTAACAAATATAAACTTTGAGAGAAATGAGAAGAAATATCATATCTTTAATTTAATTCCATAAATATTAAGTCCATATATTATTTATTTATCTTACTTGTTTTGGTTTTTTAATGTGTACTCCCCGGATGCATGGCTAAGGTTAGGTTCGGTTATTCAGAATGTGTCTCTATCCCATCTTGTCTCTGTAATGCACAACAGCCATTAAAAGATAAAATAACATAAGATAAGAAATACTATTCAATAAAGTGCTAAATAATACTATACATTATTATGTGCCAGAATGCTTACCACACACCAGCTTGAGGGGGTAAGGGACTGAATGAATGCCAATTACACTGGGGGGTGATTAGGGGACTCATTTAGTTAAGTCATTCAGTTTAGTTTTTTTCAATTGCTTAAGCACAATTTTGATAACAGGGTCTGTTGTTTTCAAAACACTACACACAATTAACATAACACCACATGCAAGTAGCAGAATCCCTTCTTCAGTCAAAACTATACAATTATTTATCAAAACTCTATTTTGTTGTCATATCACAAACACAACCATCATATGATCTGATGATGTTTGAATCAGTTAAACCCTAATTTGTTGTCACATTTGACAAAACACATTTTCCTAGGTTATGGTGCATGCTTGTAGCCTAGAAATCTAGACGCGCCCCTAGCGGCAGCAAATTACATTTGCTGTCAGGGCTAGTCTAGCAACTCTCCGTTGGCTTGTGAGCTCCAGAAATCGAAACTTAATCAGGCCAATAAAATCGTGTATAGAGTCGTTAGGTGGGCTTAACATAATGATTGATGGCAGAGTTGCAACGGTTTGGCTTGAATTCCCTGTTACTTGAAAACAAATAAGATGGATGTTGCTGCTGGCGAACAGTGTGACACGAGTTAAGCTTTTATTAACTTGGCAAACGTTTGAACTAGCCAACTAGCTTCGCTGGTGGGAAACGCATGGGACTCATAGCGCTGCCGCTGTCCTATTGCGTGCAGAGGGAATTTGAAAGACAACTGATTAACCTGCCCCTCAAACTGAGCACTGCGAACGGTGAGTGCCCAGACCCTACATTTTAATGTGGGTCTGGCTCGTCAGGCTAGCATGCTTGGTTTTTTCGGTAACACTTTACTTGACAGTACTGACATAAGATTGACATGACACTGTCATGAACACATGACACTGTCATGACACAACTCTAACCCTAACCCTAACCCTAACCCTAATCCTAACCTCTAACCCTAACCCTTACCACTAATCCTAACTTGTTGACAAAAACCGAATGACACTTAATGACAGAAGCGTTATGTCATAAACGTTTATGACTTGTTTATGACACATTCATGACAGTGTCATGTCACTCTTATGTTGATACTGTCAAGTAAAGTGTAACCATTTTCTTTCCAGAAATATTGTTTAAGTAGGATTAGAGGATAATTTAGAGTACAATAATATATTGACCAAACATGACACATAAGACCAGACCTGTGTACATTGAGGGCTTTATTCTCTCCACCGTGTGAAGCACACTACAGTTATTTTCAATGGCTTACACACAAAATACTTGATGGGTGAGTTCATAACACATTCATAGCAGCTGTCATAAACTGCACATAAAGCATTCATGACTGTTTCATGAGACATGACTCAACATTCATACCAAACCTTTCATGAATGTGGAAGACAGAACGACGACAACTTGTCAAAATAAAAGTCCAATATCGTATTTGTGTAACCTGGATACCATTCATTTAATCTCTCCAGCCTTTGTAAATATTTCATGAATATCTTATGTAGTCTACATCGAATGTCACTTTACTATACAAGTTGTGAAGTATTCGTAATCGCTGAGTTTAACACTGGGAGGTAAATTAGCCTACATTCAGCTGACCCGTATTTGTGTAACCTGTGTAATGGTTGGACATTCCCAGTAGCAAAAGATGAGAAATCATCTGCAAAGGTTACATCATAAAACAAATAAATTTTTATGAAGCAAAAATGATTTGCTTGACCATGTTCTGTCTTTTTGGCACTGGAGTAGCCCATTGACTCAGATGTGACGTGATCAGGTAAGAGGTTTGGACCAAAAACGGCAATGCTGCTTTGCGACTTTGGACTTTTATTTTGACAAGTTCCCGTCGTTCTGTCTTCCACATTCATGAAAGGTTTGGTATGAATGTTGAGTCATGTCTCATGAAACAGACATGAATGCTTTATGTGCAGTTTATGACAGCTGCTATGAATGTGTTATGAACTCACCCATCAAGTAAAGTGTTACCCAAAATCTTTACACAAAATTTTTAAACTCTCACTTAGAAATGTCCTTGTTTTCATCATTAATGTTGTAGATGACTGTTGGTTGATGGCTGATCTTTAGGGCAATATCTACATTGCCTATTATCAGCAACCATTCATCTAATGCTCCAAAGGCACATTCTGTTTACTAATTTGATATCAAAAGGCTAACTGAGAAAACATTGGCGAACCCTTTTGCAATTATGTAAGCACATAATTATCCTTTTGCAATTATGTAAGCACATCATGTAATCTCTAACTGTTGCCCTGATTAAAAAAATAATGCAACTGTGGAATGGAAAGGAATGGAAATTTCTAAGTGACCCCAAACTTTTGACCGGTTAGTGTACATGAATGTCTTCTAATAACATAAAGCCTCTACTCAAACTGTGATGGTATACTCATATAATGAATGAAACATTTAGCAATTAGCTACATATATTATTATTATTATTATTATTATTATTGTTGTTATTATTATTATTATTATTATTATTATTATTATTATTATTATTATTATATTTATCTGATAGGGACAGGTACAGTATGAATAGACAAACTGAAAACAGCTAGTATCATAGTGTTTATATCTGTATAATAGCTGTTTATATTCCTGTATCTTAACTCTTAACCAAAACACAAACAACACCAGTGTTATGGCTTCAATTCCCAGGGGATAAGCAATGTCACCTGCACTGTAAATCTCTTTAAATAAATGGTAAAGGTATATCATATGAAAGAATTGTACAGTTCTGTCAAATGAGTTTTTATATTTGCATTTTGAACATTGTATTTATGTGTCCATGCCATGGAGTAGAGGAAATGACCTAAACATGTATGAAGTCTCACTATATTATTTTTCTACTCTGTTTATTCAGTTCCCTCAACTATCATGCTGTTTATTCATGAAGTCTCTGATATAGTGTACACTCGTTTTTCGAGTGCAATCCAGACAGAACTTTCATTTTTCTAAATCTACAAGATGGTTATCCTGTTTACCTTACTGTCTTACAGTATACCTCATTGCTAAATTAGCTATTTTACAGACATCTAGGCCACCTTCCTTCCTGTGCATGCATGCTGACTAAATAAAGACAAAGCATAAATAGCTTTTCTACAGAGTGTACTGTATATGTAGATATATGTAGGCCTCCTTTTGCTGACATACATGCAAACCTATCTATCTATCTATCTATCTATCTATCTATATAATACACACTGGCTCCAGCATATTTGTGTGACATTTTGTGGGTGCATGACAGAAGGTCAATCGATTACAGCAAGTCTTTCATGGATAATCAAACTGCTCATCTTTGATGACTGAATGACATTTCTTGGAACAAAGAGTTCAAGCAAATAAGATGACAAACCTCGTCTGGAGCAGGGTGTCTCCTCTTCACATCAGAGTCAGTTTTGCTTCCTGAAAGGACAGGTACCACAGACTTTCCCTGTTCTTGCTCTGTGAGGTAAAAATAGGTGGAGGGAGAAGTTCAGTAAGGAAGCTCTGGATTGCAGTGTAGTTTCATTACTACGGTGCTGCTGAGGTACCTCTACATCTTGATTGCACAAGTGAGTTCATGATGTACTCTTTTTCATGGGTAGTCGGCCGGTAATGGCAAGACTCGTTTGGTAATCACTGCAGTGACCATTACCCTGTGTATTGTCATATCCTCTTCTGTTCTATTATTTACTTTCCTATACCATTACATTCCCATTGACCCATTGATAATAATGAGAGGGCTGATTTGGTCCTTGCTGTCTGACACTTATGAATGTGAATGCAGTCAGACAGCATTTAGTTTGTTCACTGCTGCCCTCTAGTGGACAGAAAGAAACAGAAGTGTCTCCGCCCTGCAGTAAAACTACAAATTCTTTGATGATTATTATTAATATTTACAGATTTTGCTGTCACTGCTTATAACGAAACAACAATAATAAAATAAAAAAATCCACTATCTTCCAAAACAGGCCTCCATATATAATTGTTACTTTCTCTGAAGCTGTAACCTACATTATAATTTCAATGCCTGCCAATCTGGACAACAGCATTATTTAATAAGAAAAAACGTTCAGACTCCAAAATCTGACCACTGACCAACAGCTCTGGGTGCAATTAGTTGAGCAATTAGACCTTTGGCATAAATTGAGGAGCTGTGTGCTCCTTAGGAGAGTGAGTGGGGGGGGGGGGGGGGGGGGGTGAGGCTCCTGCCTGCAGGGACTGTGCGCTGGGAAAGGGCTGGCCACAGGGGAGCACTTCCCCACTCTGCCCAGCCAGAGCAAACATTGCCTGGGATGGAGATGAAAACCTCTGGCCTGACCCAGGTCAGCGACAGGATGCCTGGGCTGAAAAAAAAATAACGTCTTCCTTCTTCACCTACAATGAGCAATGGCTTCATGTGTGTTTGAATGAGTTGTTCAATTCAGTCTTCTCTGTCTTTTCGAGTTTCATGGAGGCTGGTGACTGGCTGAAAAACAGACTTCACAAATAATAATGATAAGCAAATAACAAAATGAATAGTATAACGTTGCAATAAATAAATACAGATTAAAGATCTGGTGTTATTTGGCTAAGCTTACAAACAGACTTGATTAAACTTCTAAACAATGTCTAATTCTTACTCAAGTTTGGTAGCTATTATGAAGTCATTGCCTTCGTTGGCTTTCGTGTCTGAGAACTAGGATGTATTGGTACATAGGTGGTGGACATGCAATAAAGTTATTCATTTCTTTCAATTTTCGTATAAGTTTTTCAGTTTTATTTAAGTAAATGTTTTGAGATTTGACAGAGGGATCAAAATCATTTGGCCAGTTCCATGAAGACTGTCTGTGTACTGCTGTTAACCCTGTTTGATTTATCTGGGGGAAAAACACATTATTCATTTATGCATAATTAATGCATATTTTTTGAGGATATACCAACTAAAACCCTATGCCACATAGAAACAGAGTTCAGAAAACATCTATAATGTGAATGAGAGAGAGAGAGAGAGAGAGAGAGAGAGAGTCTATAAAGGGGAGTTGACATGGGTCTCACTGGGTGGTTTGCGTATCGCTTTCAGATGACAGCTTTATGGGTGGTCTCGGCGGTGCTAAAGCTGAGGGCAAATTAGAAGACATAGTACCCCTCTCTCTCTCAGTAAGACTTGACATCTGGTCATGTGTTAGACTTTTAGGTTAAATAAATGAACCAATAAGATCAAGGTGAGCAAACATGTAATCGTATGGAAGGATAGCCTTCTCTTTAACTCAGACTAGAGAAGCCTATAAAGCCCTAACAACCCTGATTAAGTCAAAAGCTTTTCAGTGAAACTGAAGCACTATTCTCTCACATTCATTTGCTTTTTCTCTCAAGCTTTTCCTCTCTCTCTCTCTCTCTCTCTCCCTCTCTCTCTGTGTGTGTGTGTGTGTGTGTGTGTGTGTGTGTGTGTGCGTGCATGCGTGTGTGTTTGATTATGTGGATACAGTATGTTCATGTTTATCTGTGTCTATTCAGAGAGTATTAAATGAGTTTACAGGTAAACTGCAATGGGTTGGGAGCTATTTTAAGATCTCTTCAGTCTGAAAGTCATTCTGCCACTCAAGTGGATTGGCATCGTTCCAGGACATTTTCAATTTCAGGAACTGGAGGTAAAACAATAAACAAAACTCCCATATTCCGGATTCCTGATGGAAGATAACAAAGGCTAGAGTCAGCAAGGGCCTCAGACAGACACACCACTCTCAGACTATATTTTACTCAATAACACACACACCCACACACACACACACAAAGACATCCATTTTGACCCCTATACAAACACCGTAGACAACAAAACCTGAATAAGTCATAATCACTGACATACAGTAACATACCGATAGAAAAAAATAGATTTTTAGTCTTTGACTTTGCTCATTTTTATTTAAACTCCACTCCACACACTCCAGTTATTTGCATGTGATAATAAAAAGGGACAAAAAAAAGATTACTTTAAAATAAACAAATAATCAATATGAAATAATTTCTTGACAGCATGACACTCCAGCCCTATGTGAACACCACCATTACACCTTTATCATTCTTTGGAAACAGATTCCTTCCTGTGTTCCCCAAAAGCGATCGTGTTCCTCTGATGTGAATATGAGGGCCATTTTTTACTAGGGACGGGGATAGCCAGTGCTCTCTGATGTCCAGACCCTAATGTTCAACTTCCTTTTTATCATTACAGCTGCGTGAAGCCAAAGGACTTCAGAGCCAGGAAGCGCTTTGGTCTTAGCAGGGTTGCTATATGGGTCGAAATGAGCATGAGGGATTTCTTTTGTCTCTTAACTTGCTCTCTCTCTCTTTTTCAGCTACTGTTCGATTCCTTCCTCTACGTTTGCCCCAAAGCTTCCCACTGTGGAGGAAATGGCTTGTTTTATGTGGAAAGAGCTCACATCCATGCACAAACACACACACACACACACACACATATACATACACACACACACACATATTGTACATACACACACACACACATACATACACAAACATTTCCATGTGCAAGTGCACCTTCACATGACACACTCACACAAAATGTGCCAACATGCACCTTCTCACGTACTCAAAACACTCACAAGCACAGATATTTCATCGTCTTTATTTCTGTATTGTATGTATTGTATGTACAGTATTGTAACACATAGACATAGAAGACCATATAAACCCTTACACATGCACACACACACACACACACACACACACACACACTCACACACACACACTCACACACACACACACACACACACACACACACACACACACACACACACACACAGCAGCAGGAGGTAGTAGTGCAGGCCTGGTTTTTGTCACTGAAGCTTATTGTACTCCTCCAGCACGCCGGCCCAGCTGCTGCTCCTCTGTGTGTCTATAATCCATTATCAGAGCCCACGATGAGGCTCCAGCGGGTCAGGCAAACTAAACAAGCCCCCCCTGGCCCCTCCACCCCCCAATGCCTCACAGGATGAGTCAGCAGCACCAGGGCACCCACACACCACACACAGATTCCTGGGAGAGAGATGCTGATCTCTGGCCAAACTCTCCACAGTCTAGGCCAGGCTTTAACTATTAAAGGATGAACCACCAGGCTGATCTCGGAACAGAGCAGCACAGCGTGGGCTTGTGCTGATAGCACCAGTGATCCCTGGCTGTCGGGACTTACCTCCCATGGATGGGTGCGTCCGCCATAGGAGTGAGTTATCACGTCGTGGATGTGAAGCGTGCCATTACATCTCGCCGTGTTCAAAGCGAGAGAAAGCGAGGATGGGGTAAACATCCTGCTGGAGCCCTAAGTGAAATAAACTCCTAGGTTCCTGTAAACTCCACACGCTCTGTTAACATTACAAGCAGGAGGTATACAGAACTGATCATCAGTGGTAAATCTGTCAAGACACTGAGTGTGCGGCGGTACAGCTAACACAACAAGAATGGGAGAGAATCCCATACACCCGACAACTTACACAAGTAGTTCAGGTTATACGTGACTGCTTACAACTGGCCTCACAAAAATATATATCACTTAAAAAAAAAAAAAGTGTTTCACATGCACAGATTAAGTTGAAGTGTAGTAATTCCTTCCAATGGTGTTGACTTGTCTGAGACACCCAAAGGGGACAGCAAATTCATGGGGAACCTCTGGCCCGTGGTGACCTTTGCATGACCTAACATGACTTCATGTCAACACCTGTTAGCCTTGCTTATGGCTCTCTGTTCTGTTGGGCTGGACTGCCTTAGCAACCAGGAAAGCAGTGCGGATGCTGTAGAGGACCTGCAACTCCATTACAATTCACGAAAGTTAAGGACAAACAGAAAGCACCATGGAGGCAAAATCCAGCAGTTAAACTTCTAAAAAGAGAGTGTAGGAAGACTGAAAGAAAATAGCGTAAATACAAACTTCAGATCCACTATGAAATCCATAAAGAGATGCTCCGCACATATAACTCTGAAATATGCAAAGCAAGTCAGTCCTTTTTTTCTAACATTATCAATAGAAGTTCAAATAACACTCGTATTCTATTTTCAACTGTTGATAAGTTAACAAATCCCCACTCACAATTAGCGCCTGAACTTCTCTCAACTAATAAATGCAATGAGTTTTCATCTTTTTTTAAAGGTAAAATTGACAAAATCAGACTCAACATATCTGCTCAATTACAAATTCAACAACCTGAACTTCCAGCAACAAACAGAGGGAAACTAAACTTGATGTCAGAGTTCAGCTTGATAGACTACGAAACACTTGAAAAAATGGTACAGAATCTCAGCTCTTCCACATGTGTCTTACACACTCTGCCTACCAATTTCTTCAAAACTGTTTTTTACCGGCGGATGTCTTTCAAATTGTAAATGTATCACAGCGGTCTGGCACTTTTCCTAAGTCACTGAAAACAGCTGTTGTAAAGCCACTTCTCAAGAAGAATAACCTAGATGCCTCTATGCTAAACAATTACAGGCCCATATCCAATCTACCTTTTATTGGCAAAATTATTGAAAAAGTAGTCTTTAATCAATTAACCACCTTCCTAACATCAAATAGGTATTTTGATTACTTTCAGTCTGGTTTTCGGGCAAATCACAGCACTGAAACAGCTCTCATTAAAGTTTCCAATGACATACGCCTCAACACAGATTCAGGTAAAACATCAGTCCTAGTGCTACTGGACCTTAGTGCAGCATTTGACACTGTTGATCACAATATTTTACTACACAGACTAAACTGGGTTGGATTTACAGGCATAGTTATCAGCTGGCTAAAATCATATCTACAAGAAAGGAGTTTCTTTGTTGCCATCGGAAACTGTACCTCAACACCAACGTCCTTGACCTGTGGTGTTCCCCAAGGGTCGATCTTGGGGCCACTATTATTCAACCCCATATGCTCCCACTTGGAAAAATCATCCAAAATAATTTGATTTCATATCATAGCTATGCAGATGACACACAAATTTACTTAGCTCTGTCACCAAACGACTATGGTCCTCTTGAATCTATGTGTCAGTGTATAGAACAAATTATATAAAGTAATTATATTTGGTAAAAAGGAAGAAAGACTTAGGGTTGCCACTCTCCTTGACACAAAAGGGTTAAAGGCAAAGGATACAGTTAAAAATATTGGTGTATTAATTGACAGTGATCTAAATTTCAACAGCCACATGAAAGCGATAACTAAATCAGCTTTTTACCACCTCAAAAATATTGCCAAACTCAGAGGGCTGATGTCAAAATATGACTTAGAAAAACTCATTCATGCATTTATCTCCAGCAGGGTTGATTACTGCAATGGACTGTTCACATACCTTCCTAAAAAGACTATTAAACAGCTTCAGGTGATATAAAATGCAGCAGCTAGGATCCTAACAAAAAATAAAAGAACTGACCACATTACTCCAATTCTTAAGTGCTTGCACTGGCTTCCAGTAAGTCACAGAATTGACTTTAAAGCACTATTGCTTGTTTATAAATCAGTAAATGGAGCAGGACCTAAATACCTGTCAGACATGTTTCAGCAGTACACACCCTCTCGTCCTCTCAGGTCCCAGGTGAAAAACCTGCTAGTAAAACCGTTAGAACTAAACATGGTGAAGCAGCTTTTAGCTGCTATACGGCTCAGCTATGGAACCAACTTTCGGATGACATCAAAAATGCCCCAACTGTAGCCAGTTTTAAATCTAGACTTAAGACCAAACTGTTCTCAGATGCTTTCTGCTAACTGTGCCGAGTTATAAATTCTGTATCTGCCTTGATAATTATTCTACCTTGTCTTTTATTACTTTTTTACTACTTTTGCCTTTGTTTTTGCTTACTAATTATTTTTTATTTTTAAATGATTTTACCTTGTGTTTTATGTTTTCTTTTTATTATGATCTTTACCTTTTAACTATTCTTTGACTATATTGCCTTTCTATGCTTTTATTTGTTATTATTGTTTGGTTTTGTTTATGTAAAGCACATTGAATGACCTCTGTGTATGAAATGCGCTATATAAATAAACTTGACTTGACTTGACTTGCAACTGTGTGCTGGTTCATTTTTTCCTTTGGTTGGATTTTGTTTTAAGTACGAGGTAAAAAAATACACTCTTACTTCTGTGACACTGCCTAATGGTATTTCTCATAATATTGCTGCTAGAGTACTGTAGGCAATAGTGAATCCTGGAAAAAGGATAAACTTCAAGAGTGACTAAAGCTGATTTAGCTTTCCTAATGAGGTCTACAAACCTGGGCTTCCTAAATTCATATGTCTCAGTGATGCACACACTTACAAAGGCATACAAATCTGTTTCGCAGAAGTTTCTAAACTAAATCAGAAAGCCAGATGTGACAACCTGGCTATTCAGTTGATCATGTGACTCGCTATAGCCAATCAGAAGCCCGGAGCTCCTTGCGCACATTGAATAATAAGATGGAATGGCAGGCATTGTTCTCAGAGAAATCTCAAATAAAAACGTCATGGCCGTAATAATTCTATTTGGATGCACATGTTTATTTGAGCTTTTTCAGTTAACAATGAAAACAATGAGTCGACATCCCTGTCAGGAAAGTAATAAGTGCCCAATGATTGTAATAAAAAAAGAGGGCATGAATAGCTGTTGGGAACGACCAAATGGCGACAGCCGGCAGTGTAAACAGATGGAGCGATAACAAAAGTGATTATTTAGACTACCTGGCAGAGGTGCAGATTGGTGCGTGTGTGTGTGTGTGTGTGTGTGTGTGTGTGTGTGTGTGTGTGCGCGTGAGTGTAAGTGAGTGTACGTGAGTGTGAGTGCATGTGTGTGGCTACATGTGTACGCATACTTGTGTGTGTGTGTGTGTGCCTGGGCTTGCGTGTATGTTTGATATCTGTGAAAGCGCCAGGGAGGATGCACACTTTCAAAACATACGCTGGGAGGGGTGGGAACAGCCTGGGCAAGAGGGGGCAAACCAAGAGACAGTCATTACAGCTATTTACCATTTGCATATCCTTTCACACACACACACACACACACACACACACAATTGTGTTTGTCATTAGCAAATACTAAAATGAATATTATAGTCTTTCAATCAACTGATGGCTAAATACTGTATGGGTTAAACAAAGAACTTTTACATTCTTTAGAAATAGTTTCTTTTTTTAGCATTTCAACTGAGAGTTTCCCCCCTCTTTCTGCGTGCATGTAGAACTTATATCGGACTTTAAGTCTGAAAACAAACCAAGCACAGATAAAATCTGCTGTCTGAAATCTCCCAGTTAACCCATTCGCTGTATATTTTCTTAGCATTTATGAGGCGAGTAAAAGCACTCACACAGAGCCCCTGTCAGTGGACAGAAAGAGAGAGATAGAGAGAGAGAGAGAGAGAGAGAGAGAGAGAGAGAGAGAGAGAGAGAGAGAGAGAGAGAGAGAGAAGGAGGGCAGTAATCAATCAACTGAGAGCCTCTCAAAATAACAATACAATGAAGAGGCGAGCACTTCAGTCTAGCCAGGGGTTGTATTTGAACTCAGGGAGATTGGAGTGTCATGCTGTCAAGCTCCTCTCTCTCTCTTAACAAGATACAATGAGGCATGCAAGTGCTTCTTCAGCAACGCACCGCAGCTCTACATTTGAGAGTGCTTAAAATAGCTCTTGAATGGTGTGCACTGTGATGTATTTCATGGCATCCAAATTTGAAAGAAATCTTGTCTCTTGACGAAGAAGAGATAGGTTTGTAACTTATAATTTAACTTGGAGACTGGCAATGCTTCAGGGTTACAAGCGACCTTAAACATGTGCTCTCTCACAAAAAATGTTCGACTAGTCCTTCAAGTTGAACATTTTTAAGCAAACATTTTTTCCGCAAACATTCCAAACTTAGATGTTTAAGTATGACTTATGTTTTGTAAAAACACCCTGATATTGTGGAATGTGACCACCAATCCAACTGGTTCAACACAGCAGTATCCCATTACCTGCCATAAGTGTTCTGTTTTATTTTGTTGCCAAAAAAAAATCTTCTCTGGTCCTTCTTTGGTCATACACTGATCCTCCTCCCTGTGAAGGGCAGCGCCTCTGCTGTGCTCTCCAGTAGGGGGCGCTAATTGACTAGGGTGAGCTTCTATGTGCTGACTCACTGTGTGCTGGAGGCTGCGTAGTCATGATGGGCTGGCCGGCAGGCTGGCTGCGGGCGGGAGGCTTCGTGCCTAGGGCAGCCATGAGAAGTGACTTCAGAGTTTACATGCACTCTGATCTCCCCTAATGACCCATGGCTCTACAGGGTGGGCCGCCCTTCTCCCCGCGCTGCTCTCTGCTCCTCTTCGCTCATTTCATCTCATCACCCCTCCATCTCATCAGGCTGCTAAAAGCCCTCAGCCGCGGCATGGACGGGCTGTACAGTTTACATAGACAATTTACATGCTACGCCTACTTCTACTTTCCTGTGAGACATATTCTGTTATAATTCTATATTCAATTCTATTTATTCTATTCTAAAAACAACTGTCTGCCTGTACAATAAGGCCCCATACAGAGTATTGCTTCTAATTTAAAATGGTAAGTCTTATTAACAATTCTTAACATGAACATCTTCATGTACTTTACTATGCACTGAATTGCATACAATGTATAGGCGGCATGTTCATGAGAAGCGTGTTTACGTGTGTAAAACAGGGGCTCTCAGTTTCACTACCTTTTATTTGAAAGCACTCCAAGCCTTCCTGAGACCTTAATGAAGTCATCCTAGCCGTAGGTTTAACCCAAGCCTAATACTAACACGAAAACAAACAGTTACAAAGACATGTTTCTCTTCAGCATGTGCTGTTATGATTTCAGCGGCAGCCTCATTGCGATCTGCACACTGACACTACACTCAAAGTACATGGAGCTTGCACATCATTTATTTGAAATATCAATCAAGTTGAAACAGACTTAAAATCATTTAAAATCTATTGCATAGTAAGATGATGCAGCAATACTAGATAATAATCTCACAAGTCAAACTGATTGTACCTGTGGTGGTTTTGTGGCCTGTAATAAGAAATTGCTTTGGGCCGGGCTTATGGCCAAAATGAACATGAATGTCATCTGATTGAACAAAATAATTACTCAGTTATAAACAGTAAACCAGAAAAATAATGCACTTAAGCTCCGTAAATCACTGACTAAGACTCTGTCGTAAAACAAACACACTTAGCCAAGAAACAACAAACATCCTAGATATGGCATCACAAATACACATAAATCCAATAATATCGCAGAGAAAATGAAAGCCAAAAGGTTCTCTAATCTTTATTTATCCTTGTAGTAATTTTCAGTACAGTTATTAATCATGGCAAGAGCTTCTTTTTTTCTAGTAGGTCTAATGCATTTATAATGATTCCTGCCATTTAAAGTATATTCCGATATCTAATGTGCTGCCTCTCGCGTGCCTTAGTTGCGATATCCTCATTTTTATTTCCTTTCCTCTGCTTAAACAAGCCCATTTAGATCCAACATGTCTTTCAAATATGGAAACAAATATGGCCCATGATTGCACACATTTTTTGCCAATGTTCCGTATATTTGTTCTACAGCTACGAGTCAAATATAACTATTCACATGTGACCGTGGAGGCAGAGGAGGGGAAAAGAGAAACACACTATCAATCAACAGCAAGGGCCTCTCGTCAACAATGTGACGAAGAGCGAAGCACTTCCACCACTTCAGGGGCCGTATTTCACCGTGCTGTCAGGGAGCCCGTCCCTTACCGGCCAACTGTCACACACATGGCAGTGCGGCCATTGCCAAGCTGTCCAGCTGCTCCCAGGAAAGAAAAACTATTTGTGGGTAAAATACTGATGGAGACAATAGTACCTGATTATCGGTTGAGACGGTATTATACAGTATGTGGCACTTTATAAAAAATAAGTCTTCCTATAAGAAAGAATTATATGACCAACTTATTGGACATGCACAAAAGCTCTTTGAAATTCTGAATTTATATTTGTCAAACAAGAAAATGCTTAGGAAAACACAAAACATTTTAAACACATAATTCCCTCATTTATAAATGCATGTGCAGCAAAGAGGAAGGGTTGTTCAAATGGCTGATGGTCTACTGTGCAGAGTGTGGTATTCAGTATTTATTTTCATTTGTTTATATAAATACATAAATGTGCTTAATTTGAAATATGGGCAGATAAAAAATAGCTCTGGGATGTTTAAAAAATATACAAAAGAGGGATTAATTTCACAGTGAACACTTTATGTAAAACAATGAAAAGAAATTATTGAAGCAGAGTAATAATTAAGATAGACATCATATAAGAAAAAATATATTATCAAAATGTATCAAAACATTTATCAAAATTTTACATTTGTGTATAAAAAATGTTTCGTGCGGGATAATAAAAATAATAATTTCTCACACAAAATCTGCTACAGTGAAAGTTGGACATTAATCAGTACATACATGTGGGTTGGGTTTAGGGAGTCTGTTCATATTTTCAACAGAATGAAAAACCTTCTGGCACGTTGCTGTGCTGTTTGCAAACAACGGAGGGAAATATAAACAGATGAGTCTATTCTGTCAGACACTTGGGTTATGTGTGCCGCTGTGTCCTGTTAGGCCTGTGACCACATGCTATTTTTAACCGGGAAACCGCAAACACACACACAAACTACTCACAAATGCATGTGTATACACACAAACACAGTACATCAAAATAAAAGTAAACTTATACATACATGCATGCGTAAAGGGATCGTGCACACACACACACACACACACACACACACACACACACACATACACACACACACACGAGTGGTGTAGTGGCCATGTAGAGGAGACAACACCTGCACAGAAACTGCATTCATTGTAGGCCCTATATTATCAAAATAGATGCTAACACATTTGAGGTATTCTACAAGTAGTAGTATGCAGCAAATAAATATCCAATAAATATGTTTCAATTTATATCACGGCAAAACCATTGGTGATTCAAGTGATACATTATAATTATACATTGTTTTATATAGATGTAAAAATGCAAGTATAGTGTACAATATATGTATAGTGTACACTATTGTATTATGTTAATAGTAATACAAATTTACAGTAATAAAATAAGACACATTTTCTGCACTGCCAATCTTACTGAACAAAAGATTTGGATCTATTTTGGCCTTCTCTCTTTGAGAAAATGAAATGCCACTGAAAGGAAATTCTCATCAATGAGGCGCCCAACTCCTCATGAATACAACCTCAGATATGGTTAGAACACGCTCATACATACAGTAGTGTGCACACGTCAAACACACATACACATACTCTCGCACATGAACACAATCACATCTCCTGTGAATCATGGAAGAACCCTTTTTGCACTACACACACACACGCACACACACACACACACACAGGCACACACACACACACACACACACACACACACACACACACACACACACACACATAAACACACACATGCACATGCACACACACACACATACACACATACACACGTGCACACACACACACACACACACACACACACACACACACACACACACAGAGGCAGAGTGACAGTGCGCAGGTCGTGTTGCGTGCGAGGGGCCTGGGCTGGCTCTGGCGCTGTGTGGTCTGGGTGTGTGGTCCGCAGCTGACGGCCCGGGAGAAGGAGGAGGAGGAGGAGGAGGAGGAGGAGGAGGAGAGTGGGAGAACGAGAGCGAGTGAGCGAGGGGAAAGGGGTAGAGAGGGAGAGAGGAGAAGAGGGGGACCAGAGTGTTTACTTTATCCAAGCCGGGCCCAGGCGCCCTGCAGCCCCACAGGACAGCGCAGCAGCGCACTCTAGCACACAAGAGACAGCAGTGTGGAGCCCCGGCCAGGAGTAGCACACTCACAGAGAACACAGGGAGAGAGGAGCAGAAAGAGATAGAGAGTGTGTGTGTGTGAGAGAGAGAGAGGGAGAGACAATGAGAAAGATAAATAGACACTGAGAGGGAGGGAGGGAGATAGAGAGAGAAGTTGAGAGAGAATGTGAAAGAGAATGAAGGAGAGGGAGAGAAAAAGAAAGAGAAAGAAGACAAGAGAGAGAAGGAAAAAGAGAAAGAGTCATGATGCAACTTAACATGTAACAAGAATGTTACACGTAAGTAATGAGTGAGAAAATGCTGCATAACGCGGTCAACAGAAAATGAGCCAGAATGCTCTGGGTTTTGTAGAATATCCAAGAAAATGAGCCAGAATGCTCTGGGTTTTGTAGAATATCCAAGAAAGTCCATTTCTAACCTGTGATAAAAAAAATGGGCTTGTTTTCAGGGAAATGCACTTTCATTATTAAATAAGTTGGGCTGTTAATAATTAGTGCAATGAGCGTGCGCAGCCACGGAGGAGTGGAGATGGGTGCTCTTGACCCCTATCGCATGACCGTGGGCATCGCTCGTTTCACATTCACCACACCGTGTGTCTGGGTCAGGAGGCTCGGGAGAGCAGGGAAGTGCGGAGTATTTATTTTTACACACTCATTTCCATTCGCACGACTATCAAAAGCCGCAACTTCAAAAAAAACAAAAAACCTCCCTCTTTCAACCTTAAAAGCTGACCTCGGTTCAGTGTCGAGCCAGATGTGATTTTGAACCAGCGGTAGCCCACTATCAGTGGTCCGCTCCTATTGAAACGGCTTCCTGAGACTCTGACCAGACTGACAGCAGAGTGTATAGAAGATGGAGCCCATCCGAAACCAGCCAGTGTTGTGGTGAGCCGATTAAACCAGGGCGAAAACCCCCTGACTGAAGAGTGGTTCTGTTTGATATGCACTTCAGTGGTTTGTACCAGAGTCAGGAAAGAGGCTGTGGAGTTCTGCCTATTAAACTAAGATTATTGGTGAACCTTTGACTTTGTATTCAGTATTCCCTTGTTCCTCAGTCCTGTTACTGTCATTTTAACCATAATCTGTTCTTATGGAATGATCAACTTTTTGTAGACCTCTATTCTGAAATCTCTTATCATGTGTTATTCTTGAAAAACTATTTGGTTTTCCCCATGTAAGAAAGATAATCACTGTTAAAACCATTCAACAGTGTCTGTACTGTTGAGTATAGTTGAACCATCCTTCTAAAATGTGGAGCTGAGGTGATACTTTGATAGAGACCTTTTGGATATACTGTATTATTCTTTGGGAGTAAGAACATAAAAGAATAAGCTTGAAACTTTCTAGAAGATTCATGTCTAATCATCTTGATTAGAGAGAAAATATCTACTACTTTGTTTACTGTTGATTATTTTTATGTCCCTGTTTCAACATGATAATACGGCACATTAAATGAGTGATCATAAACTCATATTGCTACCACCATCCTTAGTATTAATTTTATTTTATGGCAGAAGATAACAACAAACATTTATTTCAACAAACATGCAATTATTTTTTTAAATTTATTTTAAAATAGATCACTTTAATTCTCAGGTTTAAAATCCCCTATGCGGAGCAAGCTTTGGTAGTAACTAGCCTACACTAGAAACTGAATCACAATAATAATAATAAAAAACATTATTTGGCAAATTTCTTCAAAACAATCCCTATTTGTGTAAGCTTATTTGTCAAAGCAACTGAAAAATGTCAATAAAACACCCTTTGGAATGTGAGGATACATAGAATACTTTGAATAAGTCTTCCACGTTCATTTCATTAAGTGGAACAAAAGCACACTGGTGCCCATTGTCTGAGCACAGCCAAGTCAAGCAAAACTTTCAGTTATGAAATAACATTTTAGTTTGATTTTAATTTCAAACTGGCAGCCATATATGCTGGCCTCAAATCTGATATAACTGATATGCACAGAAAATTTAATTAAAAATGTTGCAAGACTGATAATAAAAAAAGGATTCCCTTTTCTCTTAATAAAGTGCATTGCACAACTCAGCTCAGTATGGTGTTTGTTATTGGGTCTTCTGCATATGCAAGATGCAAGTAATTCTACGCTTGATGAGATCTGGAGCACGGCAGAAGGGCATGGAAATGGACGCCTGTAATATCCTGCATGACTCAGCAGTGAGGATGAGCTGCAGCGGGTGACAGTGAGGGAAACAGAGTCCGCTGTTACACTACATGTTTGTGTTTTTGTCTCAGGCTTTTCCAGGGCGACTGGAGCCTCAACTCCTGCACAGAAATCTGAGCAAACAAATAGATGTTTTATATTTAAAATAACACACTTAACACGAGCACGCGCACACACACACACACACACACACACACACACACACACACACACACACACACACACACACAAATACCCCTTCGCCATGGCGTAGATTTGGGTTCCTAACCCTACCATAACCTGTAGGTGCGCAGTGGGAGGATGAGTTCTTAACACCAGAAGCTGAAAGTTAAATCCAGTCCCCCCCCCCCCCACCTCCCCACTCACTCCCCCAGCAGAATCCACACCTAGGCCTCCTCGTCCCCCTCCACCTCTAACTGCTCTCAGGGGACGGCTGCTGTAATGCTGCACTGCTGAGAACGCGCCGCGAAAATGTTAATATAACCCGCCGCTTTTCACCAAAGTCAATAAACAGGGCCACCCAAATATCCAATTAGTGCTGGTGTAGAGGACAGGAAATGGGCTAGCAAGTACAAGCAGAACCCCCCACCACCGTCACCCACACCCACACCAACCCACTCACACACACCCACACACACAAAGCTCCCATCCCTCCCTGCTGACACCCTGCTCCTAGAAAAGAGGTTGTCCCGGGCCAGGCGGCTGGGACATGGGACACTGACAGAGATGAGGACTCCAAGGGAACAAGCCACCTTCCCTACCCCAGGCATGCATAAACACACACACACACACACACACACACACACACACACACACACACACACACACAAACACACACACACACACAAACACACACACACACACTCGCAAGCCTTCACATACACACTCATGCGCATCCACACTCAAACACAAACACACATACATTCCTTATACACACACACACAAATACACACAAACGCATATGCACACACACACACACCAATGTATTACTTCACACACACACACACACACACACACACACACAAACCTTGTCTCGCCCCAGGGGTGGCAAGGGCTCTCCCCCCTAACACCAAATGGTGGGTTCACACAGATTTCCTGTGACGTGCTGCCTCATTGACGTGGTGCCTTGTTGTCGCGCTGAGGAATTTTCATCCCTGAAAGCTAAGGGGCGGGAGCATAAAAAAAAAGAGAACAAAAAATAAGATGTGATGGAAAAGACGGCGGGTTCTCCGCTCGGCGCGGAGCGAAAGAAACTGTTATGATTGAGCATATCTCTACACGGAATAACTAGGCCTGGATTAAGCGCTCTTAAAGGCCTTATGTACTGAGCTTGACAAACAGTGGGGAGTGGAGAGGAGCACTAACAGGGCCGACGAGTTCCAGCCTCAGCTGTAATAGCACTCGACCGGGGCGAGGGTGTGTGTGCGTGCCGGTGTGTGTGTGTGTGTGTGTGTGTGTATGAGAGAGAGAGAGAGAGAGAGAGAGAGAGAGACGGAGAGAGTGGGAGAGAAGGGGGGGATCCGACCAGAGGGTTGTTGACCTTAGTAGCTTGGGGTGGCATGGAGAAAAGGTCCTTTGTTTGAGGAGCGCTCAGATGATGGGAACGGATCCTCCTGGAGAGAGATGTCAGGGCGGCTGAGGGGAGCACGCAACCTGCCCCATAACAGCCTCGTCCATCCAGGCAACGCCGCAGGACTGGCCACTCAATTATCAGAGAGTTCTCAAGCCAAACACTTAACTCATGACAAGCTCATCTTCAAAGCTTCATAATTCTTTTTGACCTGTCATTTTGTGACCTTGTCATATATAATTGATCAATAACCACACAAGACTCTGATGGGGAAACTGTACTGAAATGAGAAGGAATACCTCTCCACAAATAATTGAGAAACAAAATAACTCTCATCACACAAATCAAAACAAACATTAATTTGCAATGTATTAATACATTAATGAATTATTTTCATCTGTGTAATTGAATAACTAACCTCGTTTTGCACATTCTATGTCAGAGCACTTTTTTCCTTGGGATCCAATTTGACTTGACTCCTTGGCAATTCCCCCTTACGCCAACCCCCTAGCCTCCAGTATGCCCCACCTCAACCCCCACCACATACATGGCGAGAGCAGCCCATACCCGATCGGTATTATCATGTCTATCAAGCCTGACGTTATCCCAGCCGCCTTTTTCTCTTTTAATGAAGCATTTGCGTAGCATTTCCACTTGTTCTGGGAACGGCACAGCATCATTAGCAAGGGGCCGAGCTCGGGACCACCCAGGCACACTGTGGCCGCACAGACACTTAGCCCGGCTAATTGTGCAAGGCAATCGCGGCTTTGATAAGTGAGGAGCGCCGGCCCCTGGGGACGGCAGGCGCTCTTGTGGCGTGGCAGGGGCCGTAGCCTGATAAAGCCCGATGAAACGAGAGGGGCAGACTAGCCGCTGCCGTCACTGCTGGCGGGCAGCAATTTGCCGAGCTCATGACTGTGAGTTCGCAGGCCAGTGCGCCATGGGGCCAGTTAATTAGCATAAATACACAGCTTAGCATAATTACCTCAGGGAGTCTCCAAGGTTTCGCTTAGAGATACAGTATGGCGACACATCGTAAACACTGAGCTAATGACCTTTTGACACGACGAGAGTCATATCTGTGGTAAGTTAGTGGAGAGATGTTAGTGCCAACTAATTAACCTTGACTGAGTTGGGATACTAAAGTCATCAAGTCTAACCAAATCAAATAAAGTCTTACAATTATAGCACATAGAGACTGTTCCAATATGGCTGACATCTCCATTTTCTAAAGAATTAACTGTGTGCTAATAGTGGCACAAATTATCCCCATCAACTTCTAATTTAGACCCTTGGTACAGTGACGGTCACATCATAATGGCCACAGTTGCTTGCCATCCAAATTCTTGACCACATGGTCAGACGGTCTTTTTAAACTTCTGATCACTAGGCACCTCTCAGCCCAACCTATTACATCTTCTTGTAAACAGTTTGCAGACAGCCTTGCCTTCCACCATGGTGGCATATAATATTATGATATCACATGAGAATGTGAAGACATAAATGGCCATGAAGCCACCATTTGTCATTTATAAATAAAAACTATGTTGAGCCATATTCCGCCACAGCGTTCTGTGGTACAGAGCACAGGCCGTAAGGAGAAAATGGTAGTCCAGGCGTCCTCACATGGCTCTGTCACTGATACCCTGGACTGGACGGGATGGGTCAGGGGAAATTCACCTTCTCATGCCAGTGGCCATTGTGTTATGTTTGTCCTTCATTTGTTTGCCTTTCTGTTCCCCATGGGCCGCCAGCCAGCCACACAGGAAGTAGAGATTGGGAATGCTAATTTTTTTTTTAATTTGGGATCCAAAATGAGAGCAGCAGGAGCTGCCTTTTCAATGTCTACAAGCTTTTGTGTGTTTTTTTTTCCTTTTGCTTACTTGGGACACAAAACTTACTTGGGAGGCATAGCAAGGGCTAGCAGGGCACATTACAGTGGCACTAAGGGCACATAATCTATGCTGCGTCCACGAGCAGCAATGTCTTGACATTCTACATCCTAGCCACAGAGAAGCAGATCATCTGTGTAACATCTGTTTTCTCCTCCATGAAACTTGATGCCAAATGTAACTTTCTCCTAACCCAAAAGCCACTCTTTAATAAGAGGCAGGATATGGTACATGGTATGGTTTGTCTAATTTACCCCTGCTAAATATTCCTCCATAAAGTGAACTACATATGAATTGTCTGAGCCCATTAATATTCTTACAGATGAGGCTGATTTTTTTTGTTCATTTTCACTCGTGTCGTGAGTAGGCTATTCTATAATGTAGGCCTACATGATGGACATTTATGCAGGCCATCTAAATTGAAAGTCTATAACTGATTTCTAATGTAGCCTAGATGATTTCCCTAATAACTTCATAGGTCATTTAGTTCGTCTCAATATTGTAGCCTACCATGCAAGCTGAGCGAGGAGGTCGTGAGGGAGACCGATGGGAGTTTTCTGGGAAGCCGGCAGTGAGTACAATGGAAATCCGGGGTGAGTTATTAATAGAGAACGCTCACTCTGGAGTCTGACAGTTGCCAAATGATGCCACTTCAGTAAGACAAGGTAGGCCTACGCACCACAAACATCTGGCTTTCCAATGGGTCGCACCCTGCTAACGCTGACTAGGACCGATGTTTGGGTGAACATGGTGGGAACGTGGTCCAACGTAATAACGGTGTATTAATACTTAACAGGTCCTCAGAGGAGCGTTATTATAAGGTGTAAAAATTAAAAAGACTCATAGTGGTGCTTGGACTAATATTATCCTTCCATTAACCGAGGCTTACATGGATATATTATGGCTTACAAGGCGAGGCCTATCTGAATCCGACGGAAAGCGTGTTTTCGCACAAACAAAACGGTTTAAACGACCTCGGTTACAACAATAAGCCGCCACTTGGTGTGGCACAAAGAGAGATCTTTCTCTCTTATGGCCTTCTGGCCACCTTGTACAGAGAGTGGTGGTGGGAATGCACTGTGCACGTACATTAACATGTGGTTGTCGTTACATTAACATGTAGTCCTATGTTTGCTTACATTTAGTGGCTGGTTGATGAATTTATAGATTAGAAAAGCTACTAATCCTTCTTTCATTGGAATTATTGCGAACAGTGTTTACAACCTATCAAATGATTGGCTACTCAGTCTATTTGATTGGTGTTTGGATGGACACAGATGCAAATCTTACCCTCCAAAGTGATGCCATTTCATCTCATTGAAGTCCTTCCCTATATCAGAGAGTGATACATTTTAATGTTGGCAATTCATATCCCAGTGACAGTGAACACAAAAGTCCAGTGTCTCTCAGCCTCAGAGGATTAATGGTTAAAATTTGGAAAACTAACGATTATTCACATTAAATAAAAGTTCCTGTCGTGGTTTTAATCATTCTAGGGCTTCATGAGTGCAGTAGCCTACTATAATTTTGTGCAATCACAGACATAACATCAATGCCCAGCAGAGGGCGCCCTAGAACCAACATGTTGACCTTGGGGTGAAATAGGTCCCTACTGAGCACTGAACAGGTGAGCAAATATCTACATTTATCAACTGGCAAAACATATTGTAGTGTGGATAATTTATCAACAAAATTCAGTAATTCATCATTCATCTTTTTTGTAAAGAAATTGTATTCTACTTTAAGCTGAATATGTGATAGGCCTATAAATAGTAAATATAAATGTGAAGACAAATATAGGAAACACCAAAATATAACAAACTGTGCCAGTCACACTGGTTAGTTCTTTTGCCATCGATGCATTATTAAATGTTCTGTCTCTCTTAGAAAAGTCTTAGTCAGCAATTTTACAATTACTTGTAATTATAATAATTACTACTATCTTTTCTTTGGTTTTTTATCTGTATCTCATGGTCTTGAACATTGTGTCAGCAGACCGTAATACTTAATCATTTAACTGCCCTTTCAATACATGTATGAATATGTGTAATAGCCTTCTATTACAAAACCACCACTTGACTTCAGAGAAACTTATCATTTGGCTTAATGTACATTGGCACAGAGGTCTGCTCTCTCCCATAATCTTTTTTAAATATTTGCCATTGTATTGTGCCAATATCTAAAGTACATTGCGATATTGTATCACAGTTGCGATATTATATCAAGTTAGATTTACCATGTTGCAAGAATGTTCTCTTGTAACATTTAGATCAAGTGCATTTTCTTTTCTTTGGCCACCATCAGCTTGTGGGAGATGGAGAGTGATGAGCTCTGTCCCTGGGCCAGAAGCCCCAGCAAAGTCCAAATGTGCATGTTGGCTGGACGGAACCGTTTCCAGGCAAAGGTAGCTCTAACACCTGAGAAGCCGTGACATTTGCTCTTAGCCTGCTCATGCCCCTGGGGCAGGAGGGCATGTAATCATTCCCACCCACTCCAACAATTATCCACACCCCACACACACTCAGCAGCTCAACATACCCCCCCCCCCCCCCCACCCCACTCTTCATCTCTTTCCCCTGGATCTGATATGCATCTGCTCTCCCACACACATTCCCCCCTCTTATAAATCTCCCTCTATACTCTCCTAAATCTTTGCCACATCCTTGTTGTGTGTCCAGGGCTATCTGGCTGAGCGGCACTGGGCTGACATTTAGCCCAGGCCCCTGTCACAATCTGGACTTTGATCCGCCCACCACCTTGTCTTGGTAGCTGTTTCCTCTTCCTGTCCGGTGTGGTGCAAGTGCAAGGGCCGCGCCTCTGTGGTCGAGGCCTTTCGTGAAGCGCTGCCTCAGGTCCACTCCTGAGAGTCAGTAAGGCTCGGTCCCCACGCTACTCCTGACCCTCCACATGCCACTGCTGCTGAGATAGCAGGCTATAGGACACACAGAAACAAACACCGACAACGCACTCATGTTGATCTTGGGCTACAAAAACTTTATCCCGACTATCAACAACACAGGCTCAGTCAAAAGCACAGTGAATGAATGAGTCGTATAGTCCAGCTTTTGCGCATGTAACCAGATAGGCCTCGGAAGATCCCAGTGCATACTTTAAGACTCATGAGGAGTTCTGAGGAAAAAACAGAAGACGGTTCTGGAGAGAGGGGTGTTTTTCCGCCTCTATACTCTGCTTGTGCACACGCTGCACACACTGCAGCGCTGGAAACATGAGTCACTTCATTGGAACAGGGTAATGAGTGTTGATAAATGCCTTCCTCCTTCCTCATGCATCCCTCATTAGTATCCTCCAGCCGACTGATCCTGGATCAGTGTGCTTCACGCAAAGCATATAGGCGTTGGGAATGGGGCGCACTGTGCGACTGCTGGAGCTGTAATTGTGAATAGGAAGAACCCTGACGTTGCCTGGAACCGGAGGAAATTCAAACGTGGGATCAGCACATGGATTAGACTGTTATGGGGGGTATCAAGCATAAGGGTTTTATGTATGTTCTGGTGCCTTTGTTTCCCTTGTGAAGGTGTGTAGGTTGGGTATCAGATCAGGACAGTTGCCGAAGAAAGTGGGCGGATGCAAATTACTCCTTTTGTCGAATCAAAGACAAACAAAACAATAAAGTTACGAAACCCCTGTGGGAGGTCATGGCGAGAACAGTCGGCATTTCAATGTTAAACTGGTCAGGTGTGTGTTCTTAAATTTTGCATATAAATCTGTGAGGACTGGTTACATCAAGCACTGCCGTCATTATTAAAGAATTGCGCTCACACAGTTGTAGTAGGTTTCTGTTCACAGCCAAGTTAATAATAGATTATATAGGATTCTGGGATTTTTCCGTGTGCACTTTGTAGTTCTTAGTCATATTGTTACTCCATTAAGTCTCCCATATAAACAGAGTGTCAACATTTTGGGGTAAGTCTAAGCCCTTATTTTGTTCATGTCTGTGCTGCTGTTTCATAGTAAAGGGTGAGTCACGCATGCCTCATCTGTTTGGGTGCAAATAAACAACTCATGACAGGTCTTCTTCTTCTTCTTCTACCTCTTTTCTTGCGCAACACCTCAAACTCCCGTCAATGGACCAGGGCCTGACGTCTGCAGACCTCTGGCAGGCAACATTCGGCTTCACTCAACTCTTGAGGGCCCGTCTCTCACTGCTCGGGTTACAGTGGGGTTTCTCCTCGCCCAGCGTCAAAAGATTCATAGCAGTCTCTCTAATAGGCTAATCAGACCCCGGATTCATAGCTGTTTCTCTAATAGGCTAATCAGACCCCGGATTGGCCATTATGTGAGGAATTCCTGCCGACCCCACGACGAGAGCAGATGGACTCTGTTGTGTAGCTGGCTACATCTCAGGCTTCTCACTGGTGTGTGTGTGTGTGTGTGTGTGTAGCTGGCTACATCTCAGGCTTCTCACTGGTGTGTGTGTGTGTGTGTGTGTGTGTGTGTAGCTGGCTACATCTCAGGCTTCTCACTGGTGTGTGTGTGTGTGTGTGTGCGTGTGTGTAGCTGGCTACATCTCAGGCTTCTCACTGGTGTGTGTGTGTGTGCGTGTGTGTAGCTGGCTACATCTCAGGCTTCTCACTGGTGTGTGTGTGTGTGTGTGTCAGGCTTGTCTTTTCTTTTCTTTTTTTTCTTTTTTTTAAGAGACAGAATCTGGCCTGGCATGGCACCATGGAGGCCGCGCTTCAGGAACAGGGAACTCAGTGACTGAGCTTGGGCCCCGTCCCCCGTTTATTTGCCCAGTGTCCACTGCAGTAGTTAGACACTGTGTGGTCCCATGCTATTAGTTTGTTTACAGAAGTTAACACTGCTCTCTGCGCAGGCCCCGGGGCCCACATTCCAGCCCCTCCTCCTCCGTCTCCTCCTCCACCACTCCTCTGTGTGAGAGAGAGAGAGAGAGAGAGAGAGAGAGAGAGAGAGAGAGAGCAAGAAAGAGTCAGTGAAGGAAAAAATGACTGTGAGAGAAAATAGATTGGGAGAAAGAGGGAGAGGGAAATAGCAAAAGATTTGGAAAAGACAAATTAAAGGCACAAATGTGTGGTAGGGAAAAAGTGATTGATAGGAAAAATAGAATAAAAAAATGTGGGAAAGGACGAGGGGAAGCATGTTTAATTTGACAGGGTAAGTATAAGAAAAAACACATGCCAACAGTATTCGGGAGTAATACACAATACTGTGGAGGAGAACTTAAGGACACCAAGTTTGGGCTTTTGGTCACAACCAGAAAGTAGGGAACGGTTCTCCAAGCTGGCAGTTTTGACAGCACAGTTTGACATCTGTCATCTGTCTGTGATATAAAATCAATGATCAACATCTAATATACACAAAGGAGAATTGAGGTCATGGCTTATTACCTTTTCAACGAAAAAGCAATGCTGATAATGTTGACAAGGCCTGAGAACATCTTATCAATGAATGCTTTCATCATCCTCCCTACAATATCAGAACACTATCGTGGCTGAGTCACACATTATTTAGCAATCAAATACATTTGCTCAGTAAAGTGTGAACCATCAGAAAGCAGGTGTTTCCACCCCCCCTTTGTGCTGCTGGAATTATCATACTCAATTATTGAAATGAATTCTATGCTGTGGCTTGTAGTGAATGAAATCAAAGTGCTCAGGAATTCTTGGGTGTCTGTATAACCATTTCTCTTCTGCTCCTAAGTGGAGAACTTATCTACTGTAAATATGACCATGCCCAGCTACTGCAAGTCATTAGACTAATATTCTTTTATCAGAGTTGTATATCCAGATATCCCATGGGTGTGCAATATGATTAATTATGCAAGTGAGAGTTTAATCCGCAATGAATGCTTGAGAGTGAGAGAGGCCAGAGTATAGACAAGGCCCTGTACATACAGGAAGTACTGGGCATGAAAAAATGTTGTTAGCGTGAGTACCACTTGCCGTAAGGTCAGGTCCTTAAGTTCTCAGTGATGTTTTAATGACTTTCCCGTCACCCCAAAACTAGCGCTGGTGCGTGCTGTTTGTGCGTGTTGGTTTTTAGATTGTGCATGTATTTCACCTGGCAGACATCCCAGACTACGTTGTGTGTGCATGTGTGTATGTGTTTGTGTGTGCGTACGTGTGCATGCATGTGTGCCTGTGTGTGCGTCTGTACGTAGGTGTTGTCATAAATCTCTAATTGGAGAAGATTCCCCACTTGGTGTACTTTGTCTAACCTTTTGCCCAGCTGAACGTTCAGTTCAGTGGGTGATGATGATGTTTGGTTGCACGGTTACTATTTTGTAAGGCGCATGGGGCTGGAATCTGGGCTGCCGGTTGCCAGGCATCATGTCCGTCACCGTGCTGAAGCTGGCAGGGCCCTGGGGTTGCGGGGGTGAGAGAGGACGCGACTCGCCCCTAGGTGTTTGTAGTTGGCAGTGGCGGGTGAGAGGGAGTGGTCACACCGGCACGCTATGCATGCTCAGACGGTCCACAGTGTTTACAACCACCTGAGGGAAGCAAGCAAATACATACATGCTCCCACACACACACCCTCATCCTCTCACACCACAGAGGGAGAAGACAACAGCAGGGTGCATCTCATAGTTCAACTTTTAACCTTCATCTCCACACTTTTTTCATTCACTGACAAATTGCTGTTGTACTTGCTCCTCCTTGTCTTGAACACACACACACACACACACACACACACACACACACACACACACACACACACACACACACACACACACAAAGCACCCATCCTTGCCATGTGTTTTAGTCCTCTCTGTTTTTTATTTTTCTTCATTCTTCAAGGTCAAGGCCTTTCGATTTCCAAAGGGAAATCACAACATCACAGTAATGTAGTAGAAGCAAAGCACTTCAAACTAATTTCTGTACAATAGCAGTATTGTACTACTGTATTATCAATCCAACGTCCTATTAAAACACTTTAAAAACAGCATGCTTATATTTAATTTATAGTGACATTTATTGAAATCAATAAATGATCTCTTGTGAATCTTGTATATCTTAGATAAGCCACTCCTTTCTTATCCAGCTAAGTACAATCTGCTTCCCTCTAAGAGATTTTGTTTTTTTTCCAGCGTTTTGCCACACAGCAGCTTTGAGAGGTTTGTCAGAAAGTTTGACAGAAGCTTTTAGTAGCTGACTGAGTAAATATTTGGCATACAGACCTACTCAAAAGTTTCATTCAGATGGATTACACAGTAGCATCAAATGAAAAGATCAGTTAAGCGGCAGTCACCGACCTCCACTCATAACCAGCACACAATACATAAAAGTGAAAGGAATGGTCTTTGAACTATACATGGTCAATTTGATCTAGGCTTCTAGTAAGTCATCACTTGACCTCATGGGAATGTTATGACCTTTTTGTTTGCACACCTGAGCACCTCAACTCTCCGACATGATTATGTCAACATCAATCACCTTATCTACTCCTACTAAGTACAAGCTTTTGAAAAGGCCATTGTCACACCCATTAAATGAACTTCATTTCAATTGTTATTAGCAGCAATAAAAGTGCCATCAGGTGTTTCTTAAACGTTGCTCACAGTCGGTACAACATGACGTGTGCAGTTATGAGTTTTCATGGGGACACGCCCAAGCTAATGACCTTAATGTTCACAGCGAGCTCTGATGATTATACTGGCTGCCATAACAGGGCCTGGTTTTACCCAAGCAACTGCACTCTGAACCAGCTTAATGGGCTTTTTATGGCACTGTGTTTTTATACAAGCCTCCATGGCTTTAGTGGGGAAAAAAAACAAGAAATAAAGGTTAAAATGCTGACGAGGGACACTGAGATGATCTCAAACAGATTGTTTGTAATTATTTTGGGTGTTTTGATAATCACAACTACAAAATATTTCAGCATTCTGCTTTGAATTAATAACATGTCAAAGACTAGAGCAATTGCTATGTGTCTGATTCCTATGATAATGAGGAGGGAATAGAAGCCTATTTCCCGCTGGCATAGTCGGGGAGAGTGAGGGGTGTTTGTGGGGAGATGAGAAAGCGGAGCTGCAGAGAGGAGTGATGGCACTGCACTGAGAGGCCTGCATGGCGTGAGAGGAAAGCACAGCTGTTGGGAGGTGTGGAAAGTGCACTCCTGGTCGCCTCAGCTGTGAAAACAGCCAGAACCCCCCCCCCCCCCCCCCCCCCCACCACACACACACACACCACACAACATACCACCACCACCACCACCACCACACATGCCCCATACACACAGAATCCACACACATATACATCCACACACATACATACAGTATGCACTATGCACAAACACACACACACACACAAGGAGAGAGACAGAGAGGGTGACAGTTTCTCAAGAGTGTTTTTAGTGACTTTTCAGGCCTGTGACTAATTTTTGCTCTCTGCTCTCAATATCAGCCTGGGGCTTGAAACCACGTCCAAGTGATAGATAACAGAAACAACATGGTCATTAACGGTTTCAAAATAAGGTGGCTATCACTCTCTTTCAAAGTATATGAATTTATATGCCTCATAAAATAATATTGCAATGACCCAGGCTCCATAAGTTCTGATGAATTTCAGTGCTACTACACTTTAACCACATCATCAATGTGACATTATTGCAACATTCACGCCAGTCAACAGTACATGGGTGAATGTTTATCCTAATCTATTATACTAGTTTATGTAGCAATAGCAATACACTATTTACAACAATACAACATTTTTAAGGTCTTTAGAATTTATAGTCTTTTTATAAATGAAAAGTGGTAAACCTATTGTTTATAAGGACAAATATCCAAATATGATAAAGAAATTCACTGGTCTCCTATAATTGGTAATCCTGTGGTCAGGATGTAGTTCAGATCTGTAAATCTACCCATGTTGCCACTGAAATCAATCTTCCCATGTGAAGTGAGAATAGAGATACTCATGCACAGGCCTAGGCAAAACATCTCCCCATTCCAGTCCACTTTCAGAGGAAGCCCACTGAAATAATCAAGTTGTCTTACAAATAATTGCAACGTTGACATTTTACAAATGATTTTGGACACCTCTTAGCTCATTTTCAGCTCAAGCACAAT
This sequence comes from Alosa sapidissima, assembly GCF_018492685.1. Taxonomy (NCBI): domain Eukaryota; kingdom Metazoa; phylum Chordata; class Actinopteri; order Clupeiformes; family Clupeidae; genus Alosa; species Alosa sapidissima. Next base: position 48,661,420 of record NC_055957.1, on the reverse strand, counting down.
TCATCTGACCAAACAGGACAAGGCGACATCAGAGCCATAAAATGACCTTTCTGTCATGCATCTCAGCCAAGGCAATAAACATAGAGATTGCAGGACGTCTAGACCGTTAATTTGTCGTATTATGTGGATACAGGCGTCAGCTGAATGAATAAAGATAATATCCATTTTTATGTATGGCATATAGCACTGCAGCTGGCCCTAAATATCTCATAACAACATGACCTTTACCTTCTTTAGGTACAAAGTACGTTAAGCTGCTGAACATCACTACAGACACTTTTCTTTAAAAACAATACCATCTTTACTAGTCCATTTCTTTGTGTCAGACACGGGTGTTTGTTTTATTTGTGTGAGGCATGGGTGTTTGTTTTTGTTACTTAAGTCTTGGGAATACCCACACCATAGGCCATGTACTGTACCTGGTTAAGATGACATCAGACGTGCATGTAACCAGATATCGTTTATTGCTGTTTATATATACTGGGGTTAGTTCAGGATGTATCTGTGTCTGTTTGTGTGTGTGTGTGTGTGTGTAAGGGAAGTTTTTAAATATTATTTGTTTGCCAACAGCACTGACATTTTGCTTATTTTGGGAGATTCTGTCCAGGGGGCATTGGTGAGGGTGTGAGGTTTTTCTGCAGCTCTGTATTGACAGAACCCTCATTTCAGTGATCCACGAGACGTTTGATGTGGTTCTACCCTCTGACAATGCTGTTTTGTGGCGACATTCTCACACACACAGACCTAAAACTCAGATCATTATTTTTTCAGCACAACAGAACCCGATGGATTTTAGCTGTGTTTACTTACTGCGCACTAGCAACACACAATGAGCTCACATTCATGTGTTCATATTGTTTATTATGGTGAAAGCCATGGGCAAGGAACACCCCAGTCATTCTGCTCAGTGGTTTGAGTTTGATTCCATATTTATTTATGCTACAGAGCAATATAATAGAAAACAGAGCTCTTATGGCATTTATTTTCATTCCTAAATATGCACTACAGTCCAAACATAGGCATAGTTTATATGCATTATAGCCATGCAAACTATATTAACAGTTAGAAAGTAGCTTCCACACCGCATTGTATTAACTTACATCTCCATTCCTACAAGGGGTTGACAAGTTTATTATGCAATGTCCATCTTATTCTAATTAGAAAAAAAACTTCTTTTTTAACAACACATATCTGGTCATATTGCTCCACATTTATAAAGAATAGAGAATGATTCTGGAACAATGGACAGGATGTGCAAGCTAGACTCAGACTCTCAACCAGTCCCACCGCTGACACCAATATGAGGGGATTATGACCATCCCCTTTTCAAACCCTCTCGAAATGACAAAACCGCCGTGTGTCCTGAGGTTGGGGACCTACCAAAATAGCTCTGTATTGACTCCATGGCCTGAAGGGCGTCTCAGATTAGCTCTTACGCAATCCCCACCCATACACACAGAGCTTTCCCCACCCAAACCATTAGCCCCAGAGACATGCAGCCGCCAGCTCAGGTGTCTTCTGGCGAGCTGGAGCCCCACTTTAGATTACAGGCCATGGACACGGAGGAGTTGACATTTCAACTGGTGGGCCATTGTGCAACTCTCTTGAGGTGTTAATGACGGCTCTCGGACTCCCTCAGACACAATGAGCATTGTCGACCGTTATGTAAGATGTAAAAGGTGTTCGCTGCAGAGATTACCTCATGGCAAGTGGGATGTTGTTAAAGACATGATAACTCTATGCAGGCCTGGCCTGAACACACCCTGCATTTTTAAAAATTATTTCAAGCCAAAACTCTCCAAGGTACAGCTAGTTTAGAGAGGCACGGTAAGGGTTGGTATTGGTATTTTAATCAGGCTCAAACTTTGTGCACTTAAATAGTATGCGACTAAATCAAAACATTTGGTCCAGATGATCCTGCATAGTCAACACAAACAAAGTAATTAGTTGCCACATTGCTAAAACAAATTATGTCTTCTATGGTGAGCTACTCCTCCCACCAGGAATTGCCAGCTCATTCACCAATCCACATAGACAACATTCGTTTGTGTTCATACGTACGTTTAGCGGTGTAAAGGTACACGTATTTGTACCAAACCATTTAGAACATTAGGTTTGATACAGATGTGTACTGAATGTACAGAAGGTCTTAAACAGTAATCAACAGTATCGTAACACCTCCAATTATCACCCATTTTGTTCAAAAATACAAAAAAAAAATACTAAAACAACGATGTTTTTTAATACTTCAAAATAACATTTGATAAATGAACCTTACATTTTTCAGTAGCCATAGGTGTGTAGATTTGAACAAAATCTGGTTTGGTTCTTACCGGGGCTTTTACTGCCTGAAATATCTGATTTTGTTTACCACGCTCGGAGGTTAGTGCTGGCCTGGTGGGTCGTCTACTTCCACCCTTTCAACGGCGCATGAACGGTTAGACCAGTGGTCCCCAAACTACGGCCCATAGGCCGGATACGGCCCGCCACCTCATTTTGGGTGACCCCCCAAAAGATGTCTGTGGTATATAGCATCTGGCCCGCACCGGAGTACGACATCGTCAAACTATAACCTCCGTAATTTCCCCCATTCATTGTCTATGGCGAGTCTTAAAGGGGTGGTTCAGGATTTTGGACATAGGACCTCATTTCCAAGTTAGCAAGTGTGATATTTATCAGTGGAGACCGTTTTCAACACATTTCCTCCCGTCCTTCTAGTTGCAGAGTTCGCAGGTGCTAAGCTAGTGCAAGTGATCAGTATGTGTTAGCCTGCCACTGAAAACAGTCACTCTATTTATGGTTACTAATACAGTATACTCCGAGTCTCTGGCCCTCTCTTAGAGCCAGGCATAGTGAGCTGGCCCTCGGAAGAAAAAGTTTGGGGACCACTGGGTTAGACAGAGAATTCTCGTTGCTACTTCAAAATTCCACTGGAGCTCCAAGCGGATTTGTACACACAGCCTTAGAACACTGTTTACAGCTCTTCGAGTCACGGTAAAATGACATTTTTGGTACATAGCTAATTTAGATACACCAATGGTGTGGGTGCTTGCGTTTCTTTAGGAATCCGCATTCTTGGTTTGTATAGAAATTAATATTAAGCGAAACATATGCTCAAGAGGACGGAAACACGGGACTGGTGGTAATAGGAGGCGTTCCGATATGCTTTTTGCGTGTGGAACAAGTTTCAACACAAAAACATAAAGTTGCGGACCATATGTCAGTTTAGTTAAATAACGACATAAAATATTTGACAACTCTTTCACAATGCTATTCCTGCGTGTATGTAAGCAGTTTCACAGGCTTACTGTATCGAAAATTAACCGAACCGTGACTTCAACATCAAGGCTACGAAAAGTAAACAAAGATGGCGGACCAAACTCTTCTTAGCCAACTTTGTAATATTAGCCTGCTAGCTTGCATGAGCTAATTTAATATTCTTCAACAATTCAACAAACAATTTACATGTCCAGAGAAGTACCCGTGCAAAATATAATTTCAGTCACTGCTGCACTGGTCATAATGAATGTCTTTAGGCAAGACAGTAGAAGCAAAGTTGAAATACATAAAATGGTGAACAACAACACCTTACACAGGACACAGCCTAATGGCAGCAAAGACAGAATTAAGAAACAATGTCGCTTGTGAGCACACAAATCCTGAAGGAGTTTTGCACAGTGAGGCAGTGAAATCAAAGCTGGCGTTGGTGTAGAGACAGCAACAGACCAGAGGAGTGGCACAAGCCTGGAGTATCTGTTTATCTGTCTGCCCACATAACGTGCCACGCTTAAGCTTGATGAGGTCAAAGCTCTACCACAGAACATGACTGCCATAGTTTTTTTACTGTAGTGACCCACATGAACCGGGCATAACAGAGGTGAGTCATGAATGATCTCATTTGCATTTTAAATTGATATTTGTCCATTTCTTCCCATACAAAAATGTGATATATGGCAATATATGTAAATCACATATATTATGTATGTCACTGTATGCCTCACACATATAAGTCACATATATACACATACATGTCAAATATATTTCAAAATATAGCAAAATTGGCCGTTTTTATATATGTCACATATATTTTCCCAGACATACAAATATATTTCAAATATATGTCAGTTGCATATATGTTAATATATGATAAGTTATGTATTTGTACGCATACTAGGGATACCAATATATTGCAAATATATGTCTATGGACATATATTTGCACTCATATTAGGTAAATATATTGCAAAATATATTGTTCTGCTATGTCACATTTATGGAAATATGTCACAATATATGTATATTTCAGAAATATAACATTGTTGATGTTCCAAAGAAAACACACAAAATATTTGTTTAACCTTTTATTAAAGTTTATTTTTTAACTCTCCAGGTAGAAACTTTTTTTCTCTGTATGGAAGTGGCACACATTGATTTGGCAGAATGCACTCAGTGTTCTCAGGGCAGCAGTCCTCACAAATCACCACCTGCATACAGGGAACAGAGACGATTAATATGCTGTAAAACACACAGAACATGAAAAGACCATCACTGAAGCACTACTACCTTCACATGCATCTTTAATGAACACACGCCTTGGCACAAGTAAGCTTAAATAAGGGCTATGAGATGAAGAACATGTAGCCTAATGATCCATACATCAGAATACTTTGACAAGATTTGGGAAAGATTCTTGAAAGATTGGAGTCTTTTAACTAATGCCCCCATTCAAGCTTTACTCAAAAGACTTTCAAGAATCTTCCCCAAATCTTGTCGAAGTATTCTGTTGTAAGGATGGCTTAACACTACCCTTCACTAAAGATCCATTTAAGCCTACTAACGTTCACGTTAGCCTGCATGGTTATTAGCAGCCACTTTAAATGTAGCCTAAGTTATAGCTAGGTTAGCTAACTTACTTACACCTGATATTTCATTCAAACTAAAACTTGCTTGCAACAACAGGCTTGTTGTTGGTTAACTATCATTCTAGATATTCCACATAATGGTAAAGTTAGTTAAAGGTCCAGTATGTAGGAAATAATGGAAAATAAACTGTAACCATTCCAAAAATGATCACCATACAGTATGTTGTCAGAGAGTAAGGAAACACGATGAACTGAAGTAATGGCTTATTTGACAACATTACTCTAACCTGTAAAACCCATGAAAGAAAATGAGTTACGGAATCTCTTTGGAATTTTCGTTGATGTTTTGAACGATTAATTCTAGAATAGCGTATTAATAATGGGCTAGCACGTCCTCCTATTTGGGATGCCAAATTAGCAAAAGCCAACTGTCAACAGCTGTCAGTTGTAGTCATGAACGCCTACGAGAGGCAGGCAAATTTACAAAATTAAAACAAGAAACAAATTAAGTGGACATCGGAGGAGCTTCCTGATATGGTGACGTCTTCGTCAAACGAAGAATATCAAGTCTGACGCAGAGCTGGCCATATTTCTCCACAACAGGTAGCCTAGGCTAAACTTCATCTGCATCGCTAACTTCAGCTAAATATGTTAACGTTGGTTAGAGAGGTATTTTTTGTTTTCACTGTTTCCGTGATGTGTAGGTAGCTGGGTCATGGTTGGAGAAACGTTAAAGCAGCTGCAGGTCAACTAACGTTAGCTGAGTCTTCATTACATCTGGCAACCCAGAAGAGGCTCGCGTCTGGTAGTCTTGAGAACGCTCACCAGTGTTTTGATTTTGGCCAACAGAACGTTCGGTAACAATCCTACAAATCGCACCTTTAATGGAAAAGTTAACATTAATAGCTAACATCGCTAATGTTAGCAATATTAGCTCGCTAACGTTATCGATAGCTAATTGACAACATTAACGTTAGCTAATTCTAACATGATGGTTAGACTGTTAACAAACGGATTTGGTTAACATTACAACATTATAAAAACAATATTTTTCTAACTAATTCCCGTTTACTAAAGGCCTTCTTACCTTGGATATGATGACAGCAGAGTTTGCACAGCTTACAAAGTCAGATGCATGACAGGACAGAAAAGTGACGGTTGAAGTCACCGTGGTTGGTGTTCAAAAGTCAGTCAAGGGGTGGGGGACCTGCGTAAAGCAGGCCCCCAATGTTATTCAAAAATGATTAAAAACACTGCTATTCGTTTGTGCCGGTTTGTGCCATAAAAATGATCCTTTGTGCTGTTAAGGGTTTCAAGTAATTAAACTTTACATTTTCTGGCCAGTGACGTCACTCAGCCCCCCATACTTGTTCAAATTTCCCCAAAATAGTGTCAATCGTTTGTGCTACGTTTGTGCTCATTTGTGCCGTTAAAAGTAACATTTGTGCTACTATGTTTTTAAAGATATTCCACGTTATTTGTTACACGTGTGACGTCATCCAGCCCCCCATCAATGTCCAAATCTTTCCAAAATGGTCTCCATCGTTTGTGCTAGGTTTGTGCTGATTTGTGCCATCAAAAGAAACATTTGTGCTACTATGTTTTCTAAGTTATTATGGTTTATTTATTACTCGCATGACGTCACCAGCCCCCCATCAATGTCCAAAACTCACCAAAATGGTCTCAATCGTTTGTGCTATGTTTGTGCTGATTTGTGCCGTTAAAAATAACATTTGTGTAGCTATGTTTTTTAAGTTATCACGCTTTGTTACAGGCGTAGGCCTACTATTAGGCAGCTACGGAGTAGGCTACGAGAGACTTACGAGAGATAATTCCCCGTGTGTGTATATTCACTCCAAGTTGGCCTACCATAACTCATCACTGCACTATAACGTTAGCCCATATTCTCTAAAATAAACAAATGTATTTCTTCAATAATTTTATGCAACAGTGGGTTGTGCACACAAGCAGCACTTAGGCTACTTGCTGACCCAAGTCTCCAAGGCCACCGTGGATATATGAAACTTTGCAAACAGCAAAAACAGAAAGGAAGGAGGCAGCAAAGCTATATAGTTATTTCAGATGGGCAAGAAGGTAGGCTAAATTGGTATGTTTGTCAAAATAATGTTTAAACATTAAAGTCATACGACAGTATACTAAAACTAAAGGTATTTGTAGCCTTTTTAGCACTTTATAAAGTTGACTAAATGAATAGGCTACTCTTTAGCTATAAACCTAAGAAACAGCTTCCTTGCACTTATGTTTTCTGCTCAGATCAGGAGAAACATTTAGACTACAGTTTGGGACGATTTGGCCAGTGTGTTTGAGACTGATGTCATGAGCATAGCAGATAGAACTTGGTAATGTAAATATAGTTACAGAAAACACATTGATGGGGTTGGGTATCACGTGTAATAAACATAGGAGAAATGTTGGCGCAATCAGCACAAACGATTGGGTATAGGCCTAGGTTTGGACATTGATGGAGGAGCTGGGTGATAAGCTACAACTGCTGGACAAGGCCGCTGGACAATGTACTGTACATAGTAGCCTACCCTACAAACGTTTATTTAAATGGCACAAATCAGCACGCACGTAGCACAAATGATCGCGGCTAGTTTGAGGAGATTTGGACACTGATGATGGGCTGAATGACGTCACACATGTAACACAGCGTGTTAAAGGAAAATTCCATTTTTTAGCACTTTAAGGCCCTTTTCTGGTTTGTTTTGGATGAACTAGAGTGGTGGACACTGAAATTTTGACTATTGGTCCTGTCTCGACTTTTCTGACTCGTTTTGAATCGCCTTTTCACTTCTCAGGGTGGCTGGCAATGGGCATACTGTAGTACTCAAACATGTCCTAAAACAACAAAATTGGATCTAGTATATGAAGATATATAGCATCTTATATGGGAAATTAAAATATTTTGTATGCATGTATGGACATATAGCTTTGAATATATGTTTGACATAAATATTTGAATCGCATATATGTCCATATAAGTAAAATTATAAGTCCCTGTTATTTGACATATACGTTCATATATTGCCATATATCACATTTTTGTATGGGTTTGCTGATGTCAATCTGGTGATGTGGACTAATGTATTAAAGCAGCCCAAATTTGGAGTTGTTTTTATAGAGATAGCTCCTTTTGCTGTATTTTTCCAAGATTAAGAGGCGTTTGAGGGGGCTGGTAGTTGTTATGGGCCAGTTAGAAGGTGCAGTACAATGAAGGATCCCTAGGGTGAGAATGAGCTTACAAGCAAGTTGCTTTAACTGAAGTCTAGGACAAAAACAATCACTAATGTGTTGTCAGCTATTTCTGATTCACTGTATACTTCAAAATAGGATCTAACAAAACAAAGATTATAAGAATATCTGATATTCTTGAAGGGCATAGCACAGTATTTTACAAGAACTGGGTGATGGAAATTCACCAATGTTGGCAAACTGACAATGGGAAATTTTCTTCAAAGGAAATGGACCTTAGTCATTGAATTAAAGATGAAATGTATCAAAACGCCAAATGTGCCAATGTTTTGTTTTGTTTTTTCTTTTGGTTACTCATTGGTTGGCTCTTGAGTAATATGAAAAGTCAACTGCAGTTACCAGTGACAAAGAAGAAAATGTTTGTTGCCATCATCCGGCCTTCTGAGCAGGAGGCTTCTAGGTCAGGTGAATCACAATCAGTTGACAGGCGTGAGTTCCCTCGGGCCAACCTGTTAATGAACCGACAAAATGCTTGTCTGATTTGCACATGTGTTATGGCCAGTGACGTGGGAGACAAATGATATTGAATGGGTCCGGAGTTAACATACCTTCATGTCCTAGCATGCCCATTTGCATGTGATTGTTTTTTTTTCTGTTAATGAAGGCAAGTGCCTTGGAGAAGGCATAAATGGCTCAGGGAACAGCAGCACAAAACACCAGGTTTATTTAGTGGAAATGGGCATGTTGAAATAAGTCTAATGGGTTTCATCAGTCTGACATTGCCATCTTTACTGATGACACACAATATCAGAAAAATACTAGACGTTGAGAACTTCCCCTGAATCACCATGCATATGCGGGTTAAAGGAAAATTCAGTTTTTTAGCACTTTAAGGCCCTTTTCTGGTTTGTTTTGGATGAACTAGAGTGGAGGACACCGAAATGTTGACGATTGGTCCTGTCTCGACTTTTCTGACTCGTTTTAAATCGCCTTTTCACTTCTCAGGGTGGCTGGTAATGGGCATACTGTAGTAGGCTACTCAAGCATGTCCTAAAACAACCCTTAACGTTCGTTTTCAAAACTGTGCAACTCATCGAGTGGTTAGTGGAGTTCGTTGACTATTAAAAGCAAATATATCGGCGCAATGTATGATTTGTATTTGAACTTGAAGCATAGACGGTGGTGCAGTAATATCAACGTGCAATGACAGAAATCAATGGGATTTTACAAAATGCCAAATAAAAGACGACAGAAACTGTATTTCGCTACGCTACTTGTTTTGGAACATTCCACCATCGGTGAGTTGCACAGTTTTGAAAACGAACGTTAAGGGTTGTTTTAGGACATGTTTGAGTAGCCTACTAGCCTACAGTATGCCCATTGCCAGCCACCCTGAGAAGTGAAAAGGCGAGACGGGACCAATCGTCAAAATTTCGGTGTCCACCACTCTAGTTCATTCAAAACAAACCAGAAAAGGGCCTTAAAGTGCTAAAAACCGGAATTTTCCTTTAATGTCAGATGAGCAGGGTGTGATTGCACTCTGTGTTCTTCACCAGAACTGTGCTCACTCCCCATGGCCAGAACTGTGTTCTTCACCAGAACTGTGCTCACTCCCCAGGGCCAGAACGGTGTTCTTCACCAGAACTGTACTCACTCCCCAGGGCCAGAACGGTGTTCTTCACCAGAACTGTGCTCACTCCCCAGGGCCAGAACTGTGTTCACCCCACAGGGGGCCATGTGTTCACCCCACAGGGTTACCTTAAATCAAGGCTTGTGGCATGACATATATGTTCTTCTCAACCTGAATACATCCACATTGATTGCTGAACATTTATTTGAAATGTACAGCCTTAGAGTGATCTGATTTTCTGGCCTAGTGCACAGCTGCCAAAGAATAAGTAGTCAGTGATGACAAATAAAACAGATGCACCAAAAACACCAAGTAAATACACAAAATTGGAAATGATGTCGTACATAGTAAGTATTACTTGAGATCTGCAAAACATTCTGCCTTTACACTTTTACCAGTACAGTTTCTCCGTGCCATGAGCGCTATGGAATATACCCCTGCAGCATCACTTTATGTGTTGTTTTCAAGCTTTGCCAGGAAATATATGATAACAAGGCAAAGGTAAAGGTCTACAATTTGTGTTTCGTTTTGTTTGCTAACTTGTGCAGTACAATATTTAAACATCATTCTACAACTGTTTTCCATTACTCTATAAATGTCTTATGTCAATTTAATTCCTGATAAAACATTTTGGGGCAATAAAAAAATCCCTTTGGAATTTCAGAAACACAAGTTCAGAAGATGTAATATTTTATAGAGAAGAATTCCCCATATTTTGCTAGCCTGGAATAAATAACTGCAGGACTGACATATGAAAACATGTTTAAGTCTATCACTTGTCATATTTAGAAAGGTCAGACAGAAAAATCTGAATATATTTATTCACAGCAAGAGCTGTTTTTATGTATTACAGTACATCAAACTGATAAATGTCTTATAGGATCAGCAGGACTCCATGAACAAGTGTGTGCTTTATAGTGTAGTCTATGTTCTTCATTGTAGACACTCTATTCTTCTATTGTAGCTGACTGTTGCTTTAGTTCTTTGGCATATTATAAAATACATTCGCTCTTTTGTGAGGTACATTCCAGCAAATAGTCAAAAAGGAATGGCCACTCAGTCGGGAACAATTCTAACCATGCCTGCACCCTGAAAGACTATGTGGAATCCAAACCATTTTTAGACAGTTAAATTGAAGGTTATTGTGTTGCTGCAAAGAGTGAAAGACAAAAAGAGAAAATCACAAAGGTATCGGAATTTGTGAAATCGCACTTCCGCCTGAATATTCCGCCCGTCCTGCGTCTGTGTCCCACACGCGGCATGTGATGAGAATTGCATCATCAACGTGGGCAGGGGTGCTGTGTGCCTCCCAACATATATAACCACGCGTCAATGTGCATGGAAGAGTATCCTACTTACTTTAAGAGATGTGCTAGTAAGATGCTAGCACCCAAGGGTTTTAGCTCCCTTGTTAGTGCACTCGGCTCCAAATCCGAGCTGTTGCAAAGTCTTGCAGCATTCCAAGAAAACTTGCTACCTACTGTAAAATTTGGTGGAGGGTCCATCATGTTATGGGGCTGTTTGGCTAGCACAGGCATTGGAAACCTTCAAAGTTGATGGTCACATGGATTCCACCCAGTATCAGAAGATTGTTGAGAATGATGTTCAAGAACTAGTCAAGAAGTTGAAGTTGTGCCGGGGTTGGTTGTATCAGCAGGACAATGATCCAAAGCATTGTTTAAAATCTACCCAAGGTATTGGCACAAATACAAGGTTAAAAAATGGCCACCCCAGTCCCCAGACTCGAACATCATCGAAAATGTATGAAATGATTTGAAGCAGGCGGTTCATGCTTGACAGCCATCAACCTGTCTGAACTGGACACATTCTCTCAGGAGGAATGGTCCAGAATACCTGCAGCTAGGGGCTTATTAGTGGCTATAAGAAACTCAGCAAAAGGAGACTCTACTAATAGAGATGTGATCATATGATTATTGGGGTGCCCACATTATATTTCTATATCATATATATATAGTATGTGTGTGTGTGCGCGCGCGCGCGCACGTGAGAGATAGATATGCAGACACCTTGCATACTTAGTGTGTAATTATCTGCAAGAGGCTTATGTCAAGGGATATTTGTCAACTCAACCAACATGTTTGGTCTTGAAAACGTAAGTTGAAAGCAACATGGGCAGACATGTTGACATAACCTCCCAATCACCTTGAAAAACTAGCTATCTGTGCTGGTATACAAGCAAGAATGTCTTGTCTGGGTGAAAGTTTATAACCAGGGCTTTGGCAAGTGATTCAAAATAACACGCACACACACACATGCATACACAGACCCACACACACACAGAAGAGAAAGACACACAGATGCACACACACACATGCTTGGCTGTCCACCTGTGTGTTGTGATAAAATAAGTCACAATGCCTTTGTCGGTGCTTTTTCCTCTGATATTTTTGAACCAGTGCCCTCTTGACTTGGCCGTTTGTGGTTGTGCTTCTTGTTGTCAGAGGGCCCGGCCCTCAGTGCAGCGCCGTTGAGGAAAAGGTTTGTTTTCGATAGGGCTTTGAAACGTGACAGGCCCATGTATAACATTAGGTCGGGGAACAGGAAGTGCTTTCATCTCACCAGGCTGTCTGGCTGTGACCCTCCATTGTGTGTGCTGGAGAACTTCACGCGTCGCAATTGTGCGCTCAGGTCATCTGCGATGCTCCCGCAGTCATTTTTAGAGCCGCTGGTGCTACTGGCAGGCTCCCTAGCCCGACTAGGTGTGTGCTATGCTTCACATGTGAGGCTACAGGTCAAACGGGAACCCCCTGTTTGAATCTAGTTTGACCCACCGTGGCTATATAGCAATTGAAAAGACCTCACTATTGATTCTTCAGTGTCAAAGTGATCAGAGACATTTTAGACATTATCAGTGGGTCTACAGACAGACTCCAGAGAGCTTCAGTGGGGGTGTGTCCTGGGTGTGTGTGCCTAGAGAAGTGGGGCAGATTGGTTCCCATAAATGCCTCTAATATCAATGAAAAAGGGTGACCGAAGTTATGTATAGGTCAGTGTGATGACATCATGAACGCAGGACTTCCTTCCCTTTCACTGAGCGTGATCCTATGGCCTTCCTCCGCCTGACGTCACTGAGTGAGCCACAGGTCAGACAGTGGACCACAGACGCCCCCGTCCCGTCCCTCCTCCTGCTCCCAAACCCCCTCCACCCCATCCCCTGAGACAGAGCAAGCGATAGAAACAGAATGAGAGAGAATAAAAATAGAAGTCCCACATCTCAGTTTCCTAACCCCCCCCCCCCCCCACACACACACACACACTGGCCCAACCCATCTGAATCACCACCTTAAGCCACGTTCCCTCAAGACCTGACAAACATTTGATGGAGAAAAGAAAACATCCTTTTGTAACCTGTGCGGCTGCCAGCTTCCCCTGTCAGGGTAGTGTCGGGCCGCGGTGCGGGGCTCTCTGGGCTGAACTTCCCTGTTTAGACACAGCAGGCAGGCCAGGCTGAGGTGGCGGCCGGGAGCGCTCCTGGGACATTTGTTTATCTCCACCGCAGCAGCTGGACATGAGTGGACTGGCGGGGGCCTCCCAGGGACGTGCGGGTAGCGGTGTGTCAGCTGGACAGAGCAGGGTCGGGCCTGGCCACCGAGACTGACCCTGCTGTGCGCGAGTAGAAAAAAGAAAACATAATACACAGCCTCCAACTGCACCTGGGCATTGCAAGAGTTCCTGCCCATTTAACATAACAGCTTGAGGCTGCACATATGTGCCAACCAGATACCTGATTAATAGAATGATAATAAAGCAGATCTGAATGTTTAGGGCCAACTACACATATGCTTTATTTATTATTTACCATGATCTCTCAATTTATTATTTTGGGCAATTATGTATACATGTATAATATGGTATATTATTTATTTTGACTAAATATGTACAGTCATGTCATATATGGTACATTGTTCTGGGAGATAGAATGATGATCTCTGAGAAATAAGTTTCTGACATGGGGATGATACAAGGAAGAAGCCCCAACAGGTTTATTTCTTCAGTATCTTATAACTCCACTTATCTTACTCTTATCCTTAGTCTGCGCGCACGCGCGTGTGTGTGTGTGTGTGTGTGTGTGCGCGCCCATCCTTGGCTAGAGCCTCAGTTTGGTGTTGTCGACCGAGGGCTCTGTGCGTGAGATTACTGTTTGCCTCTGGCTTTGTTTATGTTTCTGCAATCTGTCAGTGAATGGGCCGCTAGCGCTGCCAGATAGCGCTAGCGCTCCCCTCCCACTCTGCTGCCTCTGTATCTAGCCACTGATAGGGAGCCGCTGAGCGCTTTGGCAGGTGTTTCAAAGCCACCTCCATCTCAGCTGCAATCTTTGCCGTGAGAATGATGCCCGTCCAGGCATTTCCTGAACCTCCATATGTGGTCGTTGGTATGTGTGGCTAGATGCAGCGCCCTCAGTGTAGACTCGGATTTGTACATTATGCTAATGTTTCTGTGTTTGAGCTGATGAACATCCACTGATAAATGGTTAAAGAGGCTTAAAGAGCAAGGGTACTTTTCCTGAATCACACTACTTCCACAGGTGTGCCTGTGTAAGGCAAAGTTATTTTTTACAGATGGTTTGACAAAAAAAAAAAGATTTTAATCAAGACATAGTCATTAGTTAGACGAGTCTACATTACTTCAGGAAAAGGGGGCGTCCACATACCACCTTTAACACTGAACACCTGCTTTATGTAAACCAAATAGCTCTCAGTGCAGTATTTCACATGAGTGTTTGTACTTGGGCAGTGCTGGAGCGGCGATGTTTAACATAAATGTAGAAACACAAGCATTCCACCGAGCAGGCTGCGAGACACGGGCCCTTGTGTCAGTCCGCCGCCCACCCACCCGCCAAACCAAGCCACACCATGGCGGATCGTCAAGGCTCGCCATGGCAACTCTTGTGCCACATGGCAACTCCAGGGCTCATGAAAGATATGTTTTTTTTTTCTTTCTCTCACTTCAGATGTTTATATAAAAGTGATTTGTGCCATTTATCTGATACCTCTTATCTGATGGAAGGTGGAATGATTCATTAAATGGAGTGGAACGGACTCTCACGCACCTCCAGCGCAGCACAGTGTGGCGCAGCCGTTGTGATTACGCAATCCCTCCCTCTGCACCGAAACAGACATGAGTCACGCCAACCAGACAGGACGGCCCAAATCCGGTGAGAGCCAGACCTGTCTAGAATCTTAACCTACACACCTCAGGTAGAGTGGGGATGCTGTGGTAGGTTGAAAGCTTTCCATCAAAGTCAGTCAGTCTGTTTTGCAACTGTTGCAAGAGAAAAGTTATGTATAGGAGATATACCGTGTAATCTTACAACACTATTTTCTTTTCATGTTGCTGAGAGGAAAGGCATTAAAGGATTAAAGAACAAATTCATGAATTCATTTTGCTTTGTGGACACAGCCTAAAATATATAGGAGAACACCACTCCACAACACACACGCACACACATGCAAAGAACTGTGCCAGAACACACGTAGTTGAAGGTGCTTTTGAATGGGAAAAACAGCAAATTAGTGGGGATTAAAGAGAACATGAGGACACACAAAGGTGTGACCCAACGCCAGGGGAAGCGCCTCGGTTCAGCTGACCGGTGCCCTCGCCACCAGCAGTGCTCTGCTTTGTGAAAGACCAGCTGCACAGCTCCCCATCCGCGGCCGCTGAAACGGGAGACGCTCTCGCCGCCGCTCCGGCTCCCATCCGAGGAACGCCCTTGGCATTGAATTCCCACCTGCGCTCGGGCTGCACATGCCCAGATTCATTAACCCCGTCCATTCCACTCCTGCCACGTGAGATCGCCTCAGACTGCTCGGAATGTTCCTCTAAGGAATGTCAAAACAGGCTCCTTCGAAAAACTTTTTTTTTTCTTCCTTAAAAGACACCTGAACACCCTGGGATCTCCCTGAAGGTGTTTGTTTCTTTCCTGTAAAACATACTGACACTGGGCTTTGTGGATTAAAGTATTGTATGTGAAGAAAATATCGTATAATGAATTTAGTAAGCTTTGGTTTATAATTTGATCAATTGGCTTGAGTGATCCAAATTCCAGAACATAACACTTAGACAAGTGTGGTTATTGAATTTATCGCTCAATTTGATACCAGCCATCAAATGGCTGCCAGTTCGGCCAGGTCATAGAGTACACACTCGCCCCATTGCTGCCAATCTCATCGCACATCTCTGAGACTTCGATGAATACAGTGGAAGATTACGTGGTTTACATGGTTAACATTCCCAGCGTTGCTGGCATAACGCAAACATGGCAACGCACAGGTGACAGAGAGGCCAACACCGAGAGATCAGAGACTCAGTGTCGCCTGTGGAGCTCTGCCAAATAACAAAGCACCCATCACACAAGTCCACCCTACAGCTTTGGGATGTTGTGCACTAGAAAAGCCAATAACACTGCATATAGAGGAGAATGCCCGTGGAAGCTTGGCATGTTCAATAGTTTCCCATCTGCATGTAGTCTAGTATAAGAAAATGGCAATTAATAATGATGGAAAAGTCCCACTTTCACCTCACTCCATTCAAGGTGAGTTCAGGTACTCTGAAAGTAGTGAGGACGACATGAGGATTCTCACATCTCTACCTGCATGTAAAGTATCTAAACTGACTTGAAACTGAACACCCATGTGAAACACTGATATAGGAAGAGAAGAGCACCTAAACTAAACTTGACTTAAGGTTCCTGTGTGGCAGCATTCTTCTCGTTGATGTCCATCATGACGTCAATCCCTTGCCTAAGAGAATACCTGTCCATAAATCATTTGATGTTATTTGGGGGGGGTGATGTGACTTTTGGGAGGGGACACTTGGTACAGCACAATTGCTGGTTATTTTTAGAGACAGGTAATTGGTGGCTCAGACAATGTCTGTAACATGACACACTTAAGGTGGGAAACCCTAAGACACGCGAGGTGATTCACCATGCCAGACATAACCGCACATGCAAACACATACAGCTTACTAGGCCCTCGCACACCTGCAGTTTACACACAAACAAGAACAGCGATTAGAGAAAGCTTGAAGGTGAACAAGAGAGAGATCCTAAACAAACAGGAAACTCAACTCAAACGAGCATACTATAGACAGACACATAGATATAGCATATAGTACTTGACTATCACTTACTATCAATCATACTATTATTACAAGAATTATTTGACATTTCACAAGGTGTATGGTATTATTTCCACAGATTTTAAAAAATTATATATATTTGGTGGGTTTGTTTGATTGGTTAGTTCAAAACTATTCCAAACTTAACATACTGTACAACTAATGCACACCAGCAAAGCCCCACAGATGGTTTGCCACCAACTGAAATGTGGGGAAAGCCCTTCTGAGATCTCATGGCTTCCATCGCCTGTCACCTTTCCACTGAGGCCTCCACGGCACCACAGGCCTTCGTCCAGGAAAGGACGCCTTCGCCTCGACCTCTGCAGAGCAAACAAACTCAAGGTGTCATTATGAGGAAATCACCTGGCATGCGGAGGGAGAAGAGGCTTTGAAGGCTAACATGAAAACAACGTCAGAGAGCGGTGCGGTTGGGTTCTGGGGCGAAGCCGCCGTGAGTAATACTGCTGTCACATGCATGAGGTGAGTCACAAAGAAACGAGAATGTCATGCCTAGAATAACAACAGACTTTGTTAGTATGAAATAACAAACACAAGCAACAACAGAGTTCCCAGTAGTGTCAGGTGATCAAGTAACAAAATAAAGGTGTAGTAATTTTACTAATGGTTAGTAAGATATTATGGCATGAAAGTCACTCACTAAAGGAAATACACTGTTATATTGTATATATCATATGAAAGTTAGATGTGTCATCAAAAGTGGGACTGTATGCTCCTTAATGGTTAGGTAAGCATCAAGAATAAAGTTATGTGTGATCCTTTGTACAGTACATAGGCACATAACATTTTGGAAGCAGTGATATTTCCACTTTGTAGTTACTAAGATTCCATTATTTTGTTTTTTTGCAGGTTGGAGGCTCCAGCAACCACTTATACAGTATATGTCTAACAAGTATTCTTCATGGACCGAGGGGTAGGTGTGCTGGTGCAAAATTTGCTGTGATTCCCTGCATATTTCCACATGTAAAAGCCCATTAAGGAGCCACAGTTTTTTAAAAGATTAGAGAAAGGAGGTGAAGAAGACACAGAGGGAAAGAAGGGGGGGTTACAGAGTGTGTAGAGGTGCGTAAATCTTGAGTCCTGGTTGGCATTTTAAGAGCCAGTTTCTCTACCTGCAGGACCCCACTGTTTGTACATTATAGCTGCAAGATGAAGGTGCCATCAATTCTCACAATGCGTGTGTGTGTGTGTGTGTGTGTTTGCTCTCGACCCCCCCCCCAAAAAAATTTTTTTGCCCCCACGCCCACGCATACTCAGGGCAGCCGCACGTATAAACACACCCTCCGAGAAACACTTATGCAGGCGCACACGTAAACATGCACTAAATCCAGGCGCGCACCCATACAGAGAGCCACGGCAGAGATACAAAGCAGGTCAGCACGTGGCAGTGGAAGTAAATATCATTAAATTCAGATGTCAGCTCTGACTAGGTCCTGATGAGTGGGCTGCCATAGATCAAACTCTGGCCGACCGCCGGCCGCACACAGTCTGCCTGAGAGGCATGCGCCGCTCGCTCTCCCCGCAGGTTACTCTCCTCTCCACCAGACCACCTGGGAGTTCTGTTTATGGAAGCCTGAGAGGGCCACAAAGCAACCCCCCCCCCCCCCCCCCCGCCAGCTCTCACCCCCCCTTCCTCTTTTTTTCATTTTAAAACAAAAACAAAAGAACTGAAGAGTCTCTCAGTAAGCCAGGAAAGCCAACTAAACAAGACTCCATTTCATGAGTGTAATCAAACATCGACTGGATGCACACACAAAGTGTGCACAATGTATCTGCCTGTCGCGCTTAAAGAAACTAAAGTGGGGGGAGGGGAGGGCTTCTCCTACACAACTCCCTTGTAACGTGAGATTACAAGACACAAAGACCAAGGGAACAGCAGCCTTTGTGCTGACAAGTCAGAGCATGTCAATCAAAACAGCCAACACCGACAACAACTGAAAAAAACATGCACACTAATAATGATAGCTATCTTGATCAGATTGACTCTCATCCTAATTATCCCAGTAAATCAACGTGGGAGTTTCAAAACAATAAGTGCCCTGTGATTGACTCATTTTATAAGCATACAAGGGAGGGAGGTACAAAAAAAAAAAAAATACTTGAAGAACGGTGAACCATTGAACCGTTCACGTATGTGGCCGTTTCGTGCAAAGGCAATGTTTCCAGGCACTCACCTGAAGGGAGTTCCTGACGCTGTTTGCACGCATGGCCCTTTGTTGCCGTGGCTGCTTTCTTTTTTTCCTCTTCCCTCTCCTCCACCCCACTCCCCCCACCCCTTTTGAAAGTAACCCAAACAGGTTCTGCGTGTAGTAACTGTG
The DNA here is from genome assembly GCF_018492685.1 of Alosa sapidissima. Lineage (NCBI taxonomy): Eukaryota > Metazoa > Chordata > Actinopteri > Clupeiformes > Clupeidae > Alosa > Alosa sapidissima. The sequence goes on along the minus strand of NC_055957.1, from coordinate 48,642,237 downwards.
ATATTATCTAAGCCAACTTCACCTGCAGGGGGATCCCACTGGAGTCTGCACGAAAGAGACCTGCGGGCAAAACAAGACATGCCGCGCCGCGCCGCGCCGGGCCAGGACAGGTCCTACCAAAGCACCTCTCCCCGATCCCAGCAGCAATTCCCTATAAATACTATAGCTCTAATGCAAGGTTACACAAATGCACCCGAGTTCAAGACCTCTCTTTGGATTGACATCTTTGTGAAGCCTCCACACTAAAATAGACACACTTGATTTCAGTAGAGGAGGCTGTTGACTTGTGCCAGGATAACCTTAGGTGTTGAACAGCTTGTGATTGGCATTTATGATATTTTTAGAACATGTACAATTAACATGATTACATGGTTTGTCAGAAAATATAATAAATCTTCCCTGCTCAGTTATTTTGGTGTTGAATAAAACAGGGATGGTTCCCGTTGGTAAATCGTGCAGGTTTGGGGTTGTGGAGTCAAGAATAATCTATCCCGCAAAGAAAGGATGACAGATAATGTTAATGGATGACTGACAATGAGAATTTAAAGTAAACATCTCTAAGCGTTGCCAATAACAGTCAGAACATAATTTATTCAAAGGCACTGGTTATACAAGTGCGACCAAAGAGCTTCACAAGATTTTCAGGTTTAGTGTCTTAGCAGCCAATGGGCTTGTCATGAAAATGAATTAGCCTGCCTTTCAGATCTACACACCTGAAAATTAATTAGCGTGCCTTTCAGATCTACACACCTGAGTGCAGGGAAGAGGTGAAGTGCTGTGGCTGACAGTCAACTTCTTCTTGGCTTCGCACTATCCATGGCAGACTTCCCAGATTCTCTCAAACCAAACGAAAAAGTGCATATATGGCTTTACACAAAATGCCCCTTGTTTAACCTCAGAGCCTTTTGAAGCTGAGATAAAAATGAGCTAAAATGCACAACTATATTTTCATTTATGTACTGTATGTACTTTGAGTCTTAGACACAGGCTGTAAAATCTCTCTTCCTTTTGGGTTGGATCAGTTGATTTTAATGTGTCTGAAGTGGAGAGTGTAAGAGTCTCAGACACCTGTTGTTGGCTGTAACTGGATTGCAATAGCGACATTGGCCTCTGGGTGTTTCATACCTCTTGGCCCCCTTAGTGCCAGTTTTTCCTAGTTCACAGTTGATTTCTTCCTCTATCTACACTGGAATTGTAAAAGCATACTGTACATAATCTTTATATAATACATCTGAGAACTGCTGACATGTGAACTAGCTTGTTGTCACATAGTATAGGAATTCATTACATTACATTTGGCTGACGCATTTTTAGCCAAAGCGGCCACCAACATGGTAAACAGTTTAAGCTTTTTAAAGTGGGGGCAGCCGTGGCCTACTGGTTGGGGCAGCTGTGGCCTACTGGTTAGCGCTTTGGACTTGTAACCGGAGGGTTGCCAGTTCGAACCCCGACCAGTAAGAACGGCTGAAGTGCCCTTGAGCAAGACACCTAACCCCTCACTGCTCCCCGAGCGCCGCTGTAGCAGGTAGCTCACTGCGTCGGGATTAGTGTGTGCTTCACCTCACTGTGTGCTGAGTGTGTTTCACTAATTCACGGATTGGGATAAAGGCAGAGAACAAATTTATATTTATATATATACTTACTATATATATTTATACTTACTATACTTAAAGCAATTAAACAATTAAGCTCTCAACAACTCTAGGACAATTTAAAAAAGGTAGAGTACAATAGGAATAAGTGCATCAGTGAGTGCTGTTTTTGAACAGTCAAGTGTCAGTTCTATTCAGGTGGTAAGTGCTAGGATCAGCAAGACTAGTTGTAAGTAGTGTTATGAGAGGAGATGTTCTCTGAAGAGCTGGGTCTTCAAGAGTTTTTTGAAGATGGAGAGCAATGTCCCTGCTCTAGAAGGAACTGGAAACGCGTTCAAACAACGAGGAACAACAGATGAAAAAAGTTCGGATTGGCCTGAGCGTACCAGTGGCAGAGCTAGACATTGTTCGTCTGAGGGGTGCAACGGTTGGGAGGTAGCATATGCCTGTATGAGGGCATTCAAGTGGGTGGGAGCAGAAACTACTTTGTAGGCAAGCGTTAGAGATTCACTGTGAGACAGGAGTGCCAAGTGTTTTTTTTCATGAGTTATAAGTTGAATGAAAAAACGATTAAAGGGGCTTTTTTTTCTAATTAACAAGTTAACAGTTGTTGCCAAGAGATCACCTTAAAAGGGTAAATCCGGTGTCAAATGGATTTTGAATATGCTTAGCATGATGGGAGCATGCCTATGTTCCCACAGCCCTATGTCCCCTAACTCATAGATATTAGAAAGCTAGATACTGCATTGGGCTTCAGACGTACGTAAATAGCAACGCCATCTTGGTGGGGGCAACAATCACTGGAGGCCAATGGAAGAGCATGTGATTCTGACTGGAAATCAGACAGGTGTCTGTGATTGGCTGCAAGTGTTGCCCATAGACAGTAAAGGTGCTGGCCCTAGCAATATGGCAGCCACGTTTACAATGCCACCTAATAGAACTCGACAAACAATGCGGTATCTATCTTTCTAATATCTATGCCCTAACCCACCCACACCTCAGGCGTCACCCCAGCATAACAAGTTCGAACCTTTGTTGGGGAGCAAAAAAACGCTAATCCAATGCATTCTAAACTAGCCTGTTTTTAGCCGATGCTTCCAAAATGCTAACACTGGTAGCGATGGGGCATTTCTCATGGTAAAAAGGTCGCTAATTTTTAACCATTTATGAGGCTTAAAGTAGCCCGACACTTCTTTTGTAAATTAACTTTGTAAATGTAAAAATAGTTTATTAAAAAGGACTGTATAGCCTACAGACAATACCTTGAGACGGTTGTCGGTCAGCGCCATCTGAAATTAAATCACTAGATTGTTTTTGACACTGCTGTGTTCTATTTGTCTGTTCAAGTCGTTTTCCGAGCTGTTTTCACCGGTTCAAACCGGCAAAAGAAACACTCAGGGAATGCCCTCTGAAGTTCTACCGCGACTTGTCAACTCGGTCGAACCTAGAGTACTACGAGTTTGAATATCCAAGATGGCTACACCCATTAACAGTAAATGCAAGCCTTATATGCTCTGTTTATAGCAGTTCTGTTGGATTTGTGTCACATTAAATCAGTCGTAGAAACAATAGTGTCCAATCTCTGGCCTAGTCCACACGTACCAAACCGATCTTTTTTTCCTCCGTCTTCCCTGGAACCGTATCAAGAATATTTGCGTCCAAACGGATCCATCTCAACACGACTCAACACGTTACTTCATACCCCAGGCCTATAGGTGGCACTGTGTCTTTACAGAAATTGACCAAAACTTGCAAAACTTGCGCTTTAAAAACAGACAGAATAGGCTATGGCGAAATGGCTAGTGCAAGGAAACCAGAATTGTTTGTGTGGACTGATGGTGAACTGTCAACTGTAGTCAACTGTAAAACTAATAAACTTTATTTTACGGTTTGTGGAGGGTGCAGTCCCGTCCTTTATTTGGCTAACACAGGTAGGCCTACTAATCACCTTTACTTTCTTTGGTTGTAGGATAGTCCGTGATTCACATTAGTTTTGGCTATCACCGCAATTAGGCTACTAAACGCAAGGCTTACCCAAGTTCTAGGCTATTCTGTCGCCACATTTAAAATATTGCTATAAAACCTTTGTTAGTAACAGTCAATACTTTTGCCTGCATCAAATTGTGCATTCGCGTGTGCTACCATCGGCTTAACGTGAGTTCTAAGCGTCTTTGTATGCTTATCTGATTTCACTCGACTGTGAATGCATGTATATATGTTGTAAGACATGTAAAATAAATGAATGACACTGGCACTACGCACAAATTAATGTAGCCTAAACTTACACCGCACTTTCCTAATAACTTAAGTTCTCTTGCGTCACTGACAGTAGCTAGAATGCATAAAAAAACACCGGGAAAAACAGTGTTCAGTCCACCAAGTCATAAGCTATCGGCGCTGCGGTGTAATCGTAGGTAATGTCATGTATGAAAACTAGTATTGTTAGGCAATACTATAAGTGCAAGTCCAGGGCAGCTGAGGTGTGGCGATGACATCATCGATACGCAAGCAGGATGTGCGGTTTCGCTGTCTAAACGAACTCAAACGGGCTACGGTTTCAGATTTCTCCACTCTGGGACCAGGTTTCAGAAAAGTGCGGTTTCGGGCAGTGCGTTTACAGGATTCGTTTGGACACTCGGCCAAGACGAAGCAAAACCTCTGCGTTTAACCTAAAAAGCGTCTCCGTGTGGACAGGCCCTCTATCTGTCACTATGTTGCTATGACGTCTGTTTTGGGTAAAACACTGTGTAATTCCTTGTTACAAACTGTCTAGTAACAACTGCTAACAGTAGCCTATTGCTAACAACTGGTTGACAAATAGAACACAAACAGCTTGTATTTACACTGACATGACGTCACTGATGAGCTCCAAGTTTGCTAAAAGACGAATAGAACGCAACATTACTCTTATGTATTTTTGTCAAAAACAGATCTGTGAGATCTGTGTTGTTTCAAGATGGCGCCGACCGGCAAACGACTCAAGGTATTGTCCTTACAGTCCTTTTTAATAAACTTGTACATTTACAAACTTGTCAATGCCTCGTTTTAGGACCCTCATCCTACTACCAAAGACATGTCAGGCTACTTTGAGCATTATGAATGGTTTAAAATTAGCAATCTTTTTACCATGAGAAATGCCCTATCGCTGCCAGTGTTAGCATTTTGGAAGCATTGACTAAAAACAGGCTAGTTTAGAATGCTTTGTATTAGCATTTTTTTGCTCCCCGACGAACGTTCGAACTCATGCTAAAATGGCGAATCGGCGTCTGCGCCTTAAGTTTGTGATGTTTTGCCTGGTGTGTGAACTCCAAAAGTTGAGTAATCCAGTAGAAAAAACAGAGGCGCACTCAAGGGCTTGATACTAATACAATTTGTATTAGTTATCATTTCAACTCAACTGTAGAAGTTATCATTTCAACTCATGATAACTCATGCTAAAATCCACTTTACACTGGATTTCCCCTCTAAGTGATACCTGCTGGCTTCTATGGTTTCTACATTTAGTTAATTTATAGCCGTTTGAGATGGCTTAATCTCGGCCTTTGAAATAATAAAAAAGTATCACACGCCTTTGCCACTTTTATTGGTTGGCACTGAAACCACTGGCTATGCTCTGCAAATGCCCTCAGGCCAGACATTAGCCACAGGACATGTCTGTTTTGCATTTTCCTTCCTGTACAGTCAGTTATAAAATAATTGGCACAACTGCATTGTCTACCATTCTGGTAAGGGGTGATAAGAGTAAAGTGTTGGGATGCATCATGCAAGGTTAATCACAGGTCAACCACAGGTTTCTTCATAATGGCTGACATTGTGACTACAATGGCATGACAGTCAGCAGCTGCATGCAAACAAGTCAGAACCCACCAACGCTCTTATTCAAAGGCCCCAGTATTTTCATGTCTCCTGCCTACCCTTGACTACTGATACCATAGTGCACCATCATAGAACATTCACTCGCTAACCTTTTGGCAGAGAATATATGTATGAGTCAAGGGGTCATAGAGTGCAGAAACGAACTGTTGTAATGCTATACACAGAGATGCTTGTTCAGTGCATCCAGATCACCATCAGATAAAGGAGCTGTAAACTGATCACTATGAACATTATTTAAATTGTCTCACGATCAAACAAATGTCCAGTTATCATAGGGCCTTGCTATTCGCCACTGACTGTTTCAACTTTTCAACTGTGAGCCGTTAGCAGAGCTGTAAATAGCATATCCCGTTTAAATCTGCAGCATGCCTCAGCCTGCTGTTGTCTTTTAAGAAGTTTATTTTGGTTGTGTTGTCTTCTCACCTCCAGGCTGTAGTGCACAATCTGTGAAAGGGGTGGAAACCAAAAATGTATCAAGACCGTCAATTAAACTAAGGAGCGGCCAGGGTCACTGGCAGGTGAATAATAACACAGCTTTTTCTTTGAGATAAATTTGCCTCTCTGTCTTACCACAACATAACTGAGGAAACATGTTTGATTTGCTGAGATGCTATAGGTTACTGTCTCCACAACAAATAATGGATTATTGTGAAAGGCTGACACCTTTGCAAAATGACCTCTAGAGTGAGTTTATCTTTTCCTCATACATACACTCCATAATATTATTGTTCATACATAACACTATGATGAACACAGGGGTTTCTGTAGGTGTATGTTATGCTTGCTCACATGGCAGCAAGACTAAAAACTTGAGTTAAATTGATTAATTCTCATGCGATGCCTACCAAGTAAGACGTGTACATGAGGGTACAAACCATTCACATGATTAATTTAGACTTCAACTTGACTATATAAGCAGTTGCAGAGAGCAAACCACATAGACAAATGTGGTTGCATGTTATGAATGCCTATTTAATGAGATGCCATAAATAAATAAAACCCTCCTATTGTGTGATGTTAATCTCTCAAAATTGTTGTAATGCCAGTAAATGGCATGACCTTCATTGTGTAGGCGTCTATCACTGATTTATTATCGTCACACTGATTTACGATCAGTCCTTACTTCCCTGGTCGGCTTTTTGCCGGGGCTGAAAATGTCCAGACAACGAGTAAACGATTAGAACACCTCCCTGAGTCGGAGCTGTCATTAGGCAGTCGTGAAGGCACATTCAGCTGATTTACGTTTAGGGTTTGCACTGGGCCTTTTCTGCAGGCCCGGCTTGTCACTACTTGTCAGAAATATCTAGTGTTCAGAATTTATGTGACCAGATGACATGCATTGCAATAATGTTGTTAGCATGTTTCTTATTTTGCTAGTACAGTATGTATGCTAGCTCCAAATCTTACAATGATTGACCTGCCCACAGTCCCATATGTTTCCTCTGAGATGGGGGGCAAGAGGAAGACTTTTCAGTTGTAGACTATGTAAACTAAAATGAGCTAGAGAGTTAGGCTCTCAGATTACCCGACATCACCTGTATTTCCAACTAAAGACGACCTTTGTCCTTACCTCTGTGACTATAGTATATTAAAGATGTTTGATATAGATATTAAGTTATGTGTCACAAAACAAGTATGAGTGTTTTTTTATCAACAGGTGAAAAGGTGAAATGGATAAAAATAAATGTCTGCATTCCACACCTTTTTTGTCATCCCAGTTGCGTTTCTGAGACCAATTAGTCTTTCAGCATGGGGTTTCAGGGCTTTTGCGCTGTAATCCAGCGTGAGGGGCAGGGAGGAGAGGCTCATGGGGGTGACGAGTTTCAAACTCTAGTTAGTGGTGAGGGTGTGTGGGGCACAGAGAAAAATACAGGCTTGGGTTAGGGGTGTGTGTGCGATGTGTGAATGTATGTGTGTGTGTGTGAGTGAGTGGCGGGGGGGGACGGGCACCGGTATGGCAGCCCATCTCGTGCAAGCCATATGCGTGAGTAGGATGTTTGGCTCCTCTTTCAAGTTTAGACAGAAATGAAAAAGGGGGAGGAGAAGCGCACTGCCAGGCAAGGAACACTCTGTAGGTACAACAGAAGCAGAGGGCAAGATCAAGCCTCTGATTAAGGTAGCATGAGAGAGAAGGAAAAAAAGAGGGAGAGACGGAGTAAAGAGACAGAGAAAGAGAGAGAGAAAAGATGGCTGTGAATAGGGGCAGCTCTCTATCAGCACGAGCGATAAGTGACGGATAAAATGTTTAGAATGGGGATCAATCATTCCTGTCTTTCTTCTGGAGCGGATCACTGGGGTGGCAGGGCACGCGGTGGGGACTAGCGTGTGAAGAGCTGGCCAGGCTGGGAGGGGGTGGGTGTCGAGGGGAGGTGGATTGACGCAACACACACCGGCAGCTGGGCCACTTTAGGGCGCTGACACGGCAGTGCAGTGGAGCTGGAGAGAGATAGAGCGAGAGAGAGAGAGAGAGATACGTATCTCACCCGGAGGTCTTACTGCTAACAGAGTTGGGCTCACCATTCTCCGAAATTGCTCTCCTCAGTGAACATTGACTTAAAGCCTTCCTAGTGAAGATTTAAATACTGTATGTGCCACTGAGTGAGAGAAGAATGAAGGGGTAGAATATGACTATGTATGTCAAGATGACATTTACTGTAATAAAGCCACTGTTAGAAAATTGCCCCATGAAAAACATGCAAACAAATAAATATAGATTCATAAAATACCTGCATTTAAAACAAAACAAACAGTATAGCAGTGGAAGCTCTTGATTTTTCAGAAGAAGTCCTGGCAGTATTTCTATTTAGAGAAAACAATGATCAACACTCCATCAATTTAGATGTTAGCTTGTGCATTGTTGCAATACATTTGAGCTTTTCACTCATTTGTCTGACCTGAACTCACTACAGCTCAGCATCTGCCAGGAAAGGAATTCATCAGAACATCATCAACTGCAACCTTCATGACGCAACCCACTTCACCATAACACAGGAAATTCAGCGCTTTACTGTCGGACAGTTGTAAATAACTCATAAAACTTTTGTTCAAGGTCAAGGTGTGACGTAGTTACCATCAAGAGTATAGACAGGTTTATTGTCTTATGGCCTTCTTTGTCCAACTGAATTAAATAGAATTGGACAGACCTGGATTACAACACACTTGGCTCCTAGAAGGTCTTATAAATGACAAGAGTGGCTCAGCTAGAAGCCATGGAATCAGGCACATCAGCATGATACAAACCCAGTGCTCCTTTTCACCTGCCGATAACCTTAGTCTCTCATTATTTTAATTGAAGGTCTTAATGCATTTTTGTTTTCACCTGTTTGGCAGATTGTATGTTACATCCCTGAGGTGAAGAGACCTCAAAACCAAAATAGAAACTTCTCAAAGCCATTAGCAGGTAGGGGCCTGCTCACGCTGAAACTGTTTTCTAGGCTGCTTATCACTTCACAGGGCAGGAAAGAACTTGAGCTTTGTTTACTGTCATCCACAAATCCTTCCCCTGTATCAAAGCTTTGGAAAAGCTACTGGCATGACACTGTATTCATAAATCTGTTTGGCATTGTTGCAGCAATAGTTTAAATGTTATGAGATGTGCCGTAACTATCAACAATGTCTATGAAATATTAGAATCTACAAAACACTACAGTTTGTGGTGACAGCTGCCACTAGCTGCACCTAAACATCCACACTTTGTAGTCCAAGTTTATGCAAAAGGGCCTGTTCAAGAAGAAAAGGTAAACACTTTTCCTTGAACGGTGTGTGGTTATTGTGCAGACAGAGAGCTTGGCCTTTGACAAACAGTTATTATACCATGGAAAGAGTAGAAACTGCCATTTAATGACAGCAATTATTACTTGGTGGTGACACACAGCAAATGGAATGTATTGTACTGTAAACGGCTAAATGAAGCTTGTCATAAATAACAAAGAATGTCCTGGTGAATGGATTCCTGGTGTTTTTTCTCTTTGAACGACTGGGTGAATCCTCGCTCTCACGTCACTGAAGCACGCTGGTTATCTTAACGTTCTTAAAGACGTAATCTGGAGCACAAACATGTTAACATCACAGAATTTATCAGCTGCGTTGCACGCATATGCTCTTTGTTTGTTCAGAGCGGTGTGGTCAACCTTAAGTTGACGAAGTGCAGACAAGTCACTGCTCGGCAGGTGAAGATGTCCCGAAGATGAAGATATTTTTAGACTAAGCAGGTAATTATCTGCGACAGTTTACATTATTCAAATACTTTTGAAGTCAGTGCACACAGGCTTTCAACCTACACAGTTTTGCCAAACAGTTAAGGCATTTGCGTGTTTGTCCAGCCTTTGTCAGGCCTTGTAGTCATGTGTGAAGAAAAACACATACCCTCACAAAGTCTACTTTGTATTATTTTCTTGAATGTATTTGTATGACCAACTGTTCTGAATAACATATTTTACACAGAAATATGAGCTTAATTTAGCCGACTATAAACTACATCACATACAGTCACATGTCCTGTGAGAGTCCAGTCCAATGCTGATCTTGAACGTACGTGTTTGATGTCTTTAGCCTACTGGAAACCTCCAGGGTGCTCAGGAGGTAAGCAGTCTTGCTCTCACTATTGGCATATTTCCACTGGCTGATTAAAACCCAGTCCCACAGGACAGTAATCAGGGTAGCAGCTAAGGTGTGAAGATGGAATGGGAAATGACTTGACAGTATTTGGTCAACGGATCTGAAGATAAATCACTCAGCCATCTGATTATGTTTGAAAATAAAATGCATAAGAGTATATTAAATTACTCAGAATTTAAAGCCTGTGGTTGACTTTTTTTTAAATATAATGACCGATCACCGGACAAGGTGTAAATGCAGTATAGAGGTGGAATGTTCGCATTTTAATACATTATCACACACAAGTCATAACTGAAATAGTATAACTTCACACATCTTGCAACAATGTTATCATTTCAAATAGCTGCTATGATTGAACACCAATTAATCTGTTTCAATTCATCATTGTCAAGACAGTTGGATACCGGGACAGAAAGACCGGTGAACAGGCTTTCCCTGATCATACATCTTTCTTTCCATACATACATACCCTCCCTCATCCTTCAGTTTAAACACTCTCAACCTACAAGGATGACTGTTTATGTTTGGGCCTGCTGGTTGCGTGCTCCAAATTACTGGAAACAATTTAGTTTTGGAAACCCACACAAAGACAGAGGGGAAAAATTAAAGGGTGCAAACGTCTGTGACTCTGCTAGCCCATCATTATTTACTGGCCAACCTGCTCGGCACAGATTTGTTCAGTAAGCCACAGTATGGCCTCTGTTTATTTGGCTACGGCAGTGAGTGAGTGGGTGAGTGAGTGAGGGGCTTCACTCCAACGTTTTATGAAAGAGCATCAGAGCTTCACTTGCAAGCTGCAGTTAATCTAAAATTTGGATCAGCTGAAGTTGGTTCATTTTTCGGGTTTCTCCAGGCCCGTGTGTCCTAAACAGTCGCTGCTCAATACTGGCCCAGGATCAGATGCATTTGTGTGCTCATTTACAGCTGAGTCACGTCACTGACATTACTCGAAGTTACTCAAAGCTGACAAGAGAGCACACAACAGCTGTCTGCAGGGGATATAAGGTCACATTGAGAACATACTTGATTTCCATACCTGCGATGTCTATCTGGTCACTGTCGGTTTAAAACACTGGGAGATCTACATATTGAGCCACAGGTCAGTACTTAAAGTTAGATAATTCTTCTCAGGGATGCAAGGTAGTGATTGAAGTCTCATAAGTCTGGTGGTTTCAGATTTTCTTTGATTTTACCTGCAGATATTCACATGTTTCACATAAGGAAGGTCTGGTAAATGAAACGATACATTGATTATCAACACAAGTGAAAGACGACCATATTATCAATACAATCAAAACAAACAAACAAAAAATGGCAGACCTAGTTCAGCAAAGCCATCCAAGTTCAGCCACATTCAAAAAGTGGTACTCTGATTAACCAACTTTAAGAAGGGAGATTTTCAGTCCATGAGTTGAATACAACTGACCTGTATGAACTTAATGAAATACTACATTGTAGTTCCTTCCTGTGATGTGGAAATATTAACTTGTATGTCATCTAAAGGTCTCTACAATAGGATAACTGAACCACTCACTCTGTTCTGTGAGTAATGCTAAAGCATCCTACAGCTGTATTCTGTGTGCTCATTTTTTTCACTATATGACAGGTAGTGTCAAAGATGTATCTGCACAAATGAGTAAGATTTTCCTCTGTTTGGATGGATTTAAGTTACTTGGTGTTTGATTTATAAGGAGGACAGATATAAAAAAATGTACTGTTTTGTGTGTATTCTTTTTTGTGTTTGTAACTTTGTGCAGTCAACCTGAGAACCATTTCTGCGAACATATACTGTTCACTCTCATCAAAAGTCATTAAATGCCGTGTGCAGTGGCCCGTTTTTGTTTCCTCTCATGAATGCAGTAGTTGAAAATCCAATCAACACCAACCTTCACATCTTTGACTACATGTCAATCAGTCCTGCTGTTAAGAAAACAGTCCCCAGACTCTCATGGTTCATTTTCAGCATAGCGAGAAGCACTGCCTGAACAGCACATACACTACACAAAGTCCACCTGCACAGGTGTCAAGGCATCATAGTTTTAGTCTAGACGTTCTTGGAATGTGTGCCACTGGCTATGGACACAGTAGTCCTTCAATACTGTAAATATAAAGACAGAAAAGGAGAGACACTTTTGAGGAGAACTGGTCGTACGAATGAATCTAATTCCACAGGTGAGGTTTAAGTTTACAACTACTAAATATACTAAAGATGTATGTACAAAGAAATAAACCTACACTGACCTAATGGACCCATTGAACTGTGCTCTTGGACCACATGACTAACATGACAACAAAACAAGGTGTTCCATCATCCGAGTTGACTTGTTATGGTCATTTACAGTACAGAGAAAGGCTCTCTGATACTTCTGCTCCTTGGAGGCACAAAGTCACTCCTAGTGGTGAGAAAAGCTATATAATTTGAGCCTTACTTATTGTGTGCTGGGATTACAGAGGGCTTTAGTTAACATGTAGCTCTTCAAAACAGTGACTTCACCTTGGATTGGATGTCACCACTGGGCGCAAACAGATTATTGCTCGGATTCTGTTTTCATTGTGTGCAAGCACATGCGTGATTTTTATTTTTCCACACCTTTCACAGTGCCTGCATAAACATGAAAGGCAGATGTAGCATTTTAATTCCATACAGAAGCGTTCTTACAAGAAGATGTATTTTTTTGTTTTTATTTACGTCATAGACTTTGACAACAGTCAAAGTGAAGACTATGATCTGTGCAGAACAGGGCTGGCAACCACTTTTAACCACTTTTAAAAGGTAACGTTGAGCCCTGGCGGGGAACATAACTGAACTCTCTGAACCTGCATGAGGGAATATCTTTTCTGTGTCAGGCCTGTAAAGCTATCAAGCAAACATGAACACTATTACCAAACGACACATATAAATTAACTTTTTGTCCCCTCCCCTGTCTTACTACAGTGATAGTTGTATAGAAGCCTTGTGTATTAACCTCAGTTGTTTGGTTCATGACTACCCTTTCTAAAAAAATGTTGCTTGTCAAAGTTGGGAATGCAGACATCTCAAGCAATGAGCTCAATAAAAGAACTCATCCCTCCTGTCACTAAAAATATTTCAAGCACATGTCATTTCCAGGTCACTGCTCCTGCCTGCACAGGGTGTGAGGGTATATTAAACAGGTTCAGTTGTAGTTCATAACACTCTTCGGCACAGAATCGGCAGTGCATTGTAATGTAGGAGAACACTACTGTGTGTGTGTGTGTGTGTGTGTGTGTGTGTGTGTGTGTGTGTGTGTAGCCAGGCAGCAGGTAAAAAAAGACAACCCCAAGAAGAGAGGGTAATAATGTTATGTGCTTACATAAACACATTTTTGCTTGGGTGGTGGCACATTTATAGGTGCAGAGATATTTGTGAGTGTTGGCAGAGTGCTATGTTGGGAATTATTAGTGGTTGTACAACATTCAAAACGTGTGATGAACAGTTCACAAGCCCAGCGTGCCCAGACTGGAAGGTTATGAGGACTTTCCCTTTGACCGCCAAACAAACAAACAAACAGTAATAAGTATCTGAATGAAAAGGTATGTGAATAGTTTTAGGAAGGGGGAAAAAGTCAGTGACAAAGCATTAACACTAAAGTAGCCTATAACTGCAAAAAGTAGGAGTTTTGTCTACTTTTCAGTAGAGTTTTTTCAGTTCAGTCTTCTTTTAACTTAAATAAATACAGAAGAATTGTGCAGTTATTCCCTTGTGTTACATTTTACGGTAACACTTTACTTGAAGGTATCTACATAAGAGTGACAAGACACTGTCATGACACATGGACCCATCTGTATTTACCTACAAAGAATCATAACATAAAACAATGCATGTTGTTTTTGCCATAGTACACATGGATCCCTGCATTTAAGAGTCAATTCAGAATTATACACTAAACATAATGCATGTGCCTATTGGCCTCTGATTTAGTTTGGACCAGTCTCTCAATTCCCTCACAGAGAACTCAATCAGACCTCACACCTTGCTTGTTCAACTGTCTCTGAACCTGGTGAGCAGCACCAGGCCTGCCATCCCCTGCTTATCTCCAACAAACCAGTTTCATTGTGGCAGTGCACCAGATGTTCCCTTTCTACTTCACTGGTTGCACCTTAGTATCATCTCACTGCATAACCTCTCTGTTGTTTTGATAAATCCTCAGAAACCCTAGGGATAATCGTTTTAGACCAAAAAAAAGAAAACATGCTCCTTCTCAAAGACACTGATATAACAAGACAGGCTTCCTTCTCCACTCTCACCATGAATTGGGGAGACCCCAAAACATGGAAGCACACTTGACAAAATGATGTTCTTGACAAGGAGGTTAAAAAAAAAAAACAGAAATAAAAAAACTAAATTGACATCCACATGTTGATATCCTTGTTTGGGGGTTATCACACTTCCTTGGCAGTCAGGAGACGTTGCTCTTTCATGTGGGGATCCTATAGACACTTCAAAGTGCCACATCATGCTGCAACAGGGTTTTCTTTATTTCCATACTTGCTTCATTGTCATTCAGCCACCCACATACAGAAAATATACATAACCTCCACAGGATGCCACCTGGTCGTATCGGCTGAAACCGTATAATCTGACCTAGTATAAAAGAGGTTGCCACGCCTGTCTTCCGTACTGCAAATCAGAGAATGGTATGCAACTCAGATCTGGTTGGAGGAAAAGTTTAAATAGAGAGATTAATGTGTGGAATAAGAGCCATTTATCACAATGCTTATTCATACTTGTACATTTTGGTGTGCCTTTGCTTCTCATCCATTATTGAGGTGAGCATGACTGTAAGCAGCAAACATCCCATTAACTGTCTAAACATTTGAGATTGAGATAAGAATCGTGGCTGGGTTTTAGGAGTGTTTAAGATGTCCAAGTGTTTAAAACAGAGTGGTTTAAATGTGTTCAATCCACACAAGTCTCATTCACTTGCAGCTATACAAATATGCATATACCCTGTGTGGCTGTAGATACGTGTGGAAAAACGCTGCTTATATTTGCCTAATAGATAAGGAGATCTGTTAAGGTTGCTGATCTAATGGATCAGTGATGTGAAACAATTGCCTTTTCACCATCAGATTGATAAACAAGGGGACAATTGTTTCTCCTTCATATGGGTATGAATATTTCTATACCCCCACTAATATAAACTTTGGCCAAAAAAAGTGTTGTGGATGCACACCTGTAAATGTACAACACTACAACCAATGACCATAAACACAAGCATATCTGGTAAACTAACGCCACCTGGTTGCCTGTTGTGAAATTCCGTGGAAGGTGTACCTTACATCATACCGGTCTCAGGTGAGTCCCTGTTCGTGAAGTGTGATTTGAGGAAGAGCGCTAGAACCGCGATACCAGGCTTAATCGACTTGGTTCTACCTGATGAGATTTGCTAATGGCAAGTATACATCCATATAAGTACTTTCACATTTTGAATGGCTTTAGATGTTTAATTTATTTACAAGCACTTGTCACAGTCATGGTCTTGTTTGAGAATAGTAGAGCCACGCCTCCCGTGGGCTGGTCCCGAGGTAAGTGTTATATTAGAGCTGGTAAGGCATACCAGAGGTAATCTACGCTTTTGCGCTTGCACAGGTATGACCTCGTTGCCTTCCGATATATAGCTGAGGATATCCTGACTCCAGTCTCTCTGGTTTTTTTTTTTTTTTTTGCTTTGTCAGAGGGATAAGACCTCTGCGGAATCGCTGGTGAAAACGTTCCACTCTGTTATACCAAGACTGGTCTGAAAGTTTCTGTTGAGCACATCATTTGAGAAAAACATCTGAAAATGAAGCTGGAAGTATTCTGCGGGGGACACTACGACGGGAAGGCTGCTGAAGTGTGCAGCGATGCTGAGGGAAGTGTTCCTTCACCCTTATCGGGAGAGGAGGAGCTGGGCTCGGATGGGGACTGTGTGGCTCATAGTCCGACACCTGCTATGTCGTGCGCTGAGGGGAAAGGCAAGCCCTACACCCGAAGACCCAAACCTCCATATTCTTACATTGCCCTGATTGCCATGGCTATCCGGGAGTCAAGCTCGGGTAGACTGACTCTGGCAGAGATCAATGACTACCTCATGAAGAAGTTTCCGTTTTTTAGAGGTAGTTACACTGGCTGGAGGAATTCGGTTCGCCACAATCTGTCGCTGAATGATTGCTTTTTGAAAGTATTGCGGGACCCATCGAGGCCATGGGGCAAGGACAATTACTGGATGTTGAACCCGCACAGCGAGTACACCTTCGCTGATGGAGTGTTCCGACGCAGGAGAAAACGCATCAACAAAAAATCTGGTAAGGAGCAGGAGAGTTTGCATCAAAGTGTCGGTGAGACACTAAATTCCACCATTCCGACAACCAGCTCAAACACCAAGTTCTCCAGTTCCTTTGCCATAGACAGTATCCTCAGTAACCCTTTCAGGAGAGAAGAACGTTGCCCGCAGGAAACAGATGAGCAATCAGTCGCTGCTGGGATGAAATGGTCTGGAAGAGTTCACATGATGCCTTACGTCATGAGGAGTCCACCTGTTGCGCTACAACCGGCCCCCTCGTTCTTGGTCGACTCCAGTGCTGCGCAGGTGCTGCGGGCGTACAGCGGAGTATATGAGAACATTGGTATGAACGCGCACCACCATAAAGACGTACCCTCTTCTCTCCACTTGACTACAGAGTATTTACCAATTTCCCATCAGACAACCCGTGTTTTCCACGTACCGGCAACGTCAAAAGCGGAATTGTATCACCCTTTCAAAATTGACTATTTACTGTCTTAAGGCAGGATGTACTCTTTGTACTGTTGGAGCGGAATTTGTTACGAGGACCGTCAATGCACTTAACATAGCTGTGTACATGAAAAGTAGTCTACATTTCATTCTTTTTTCATTTTCTTCTGATTCCACAGCAGTCTTGGGGACACAAGTTTCTTCGTTTGTTTTAAGGCCTGTGAAGTGGGCTATAATATAACACTTTTAATATGTCATATTATGATAGTTCATCTATTGCTAACGTCAGACGAATCAAATGTTTACATATGGTATGCTGTTTTCCAAATTGTAATGCTACTGTATTTGCATATTGGAATAGTCTACTTTACTCTGATGTGTCTGCGCGAACCACAGGTCAAACTGCAACATCCACAGATCTCCGAATCATTTGTAAAGTTTCTTGTTCATAATCATAAACAACAGTTGATCTATTTAGGATACAACATTAACCTACTGCTGAAAAAGGAGGTCTGTTGGTAAACGGTGTAGCCTAATATGTTGAAAAATGGAATCCATTGGTTTCACTTTTTGTCACTCCTGTAAACTGGAAGAAATAGCCTACTGTACAGAATTGTAAATGCATTTTATATAATAGTTGAACATGCTTTTAAAAACGACAAATGCTTTCATATAATTAAAACTGAATGAAATTCAAAGCCTTACTGGCTCTGTTTGTCCTCATTTAACAGCGATATTAGCATCACGTGCAAAATAATAAAAAATGGTTTTAAGGTAGCAGATATGCTTCGTGTTAGATTAAATTATGCTACAGATATGATCAGAATTTAGAATAAGTTGGAAGAACTAAATTGTGGCATGGATAGGGCCATGTCTCTTATGGTCAGTCAGTGGTGTAGTCTTCGTGATATGCAGGACTACGCATATACCCACGTAAAATGAATCACCATCTCAGTATACCCACTTAAAATAGGCAAGGGTTCGTATTAACATTTGGGTTTGATCACATACCCACTACAGCTAACAAGACTACATCACAGTATACCCACTACAGCTATAACCAGACTACACCACTGCTTATGGTGGCATAGTAGAACAGTTGACTGGCCTCCCAATTATTACTTTCATGATACATAAAAACACACCCACACACACACACACACACACACACACACACACACACACACGCTACACTACAACATGCACGACTGTTATGGTTTTAAAAGCAGATTTTTAATAATCGTTATCAATCGAAAATAGCCAAAGGTCTCATTGGCAGAAATGACATTTTTGACCACTTTACGAAGTACAGAGTTGGAAACAAATAGGAGTAGCCTTTATGTAGCCTATCAAAAGACTAAAAGTAGCTTTTTCTCACTGTTTGAAGCATTGGCGTCCATAATAAATAAAATTAAATACATAAATAAATAAATACATGAATAAATAAAAAGGCTTACCAATGGCTTACCAGACAAAGTCGACAAGATACAAAGATTCTCCAAATAAACAGTCAGTAGCCTACAGTCAGTAGCCCTTTATTGTAGACATCAAGTTATTGTAAAGCGACAGGTGTTTAGTTAATATTTTTGAGGTGATAATGACATGAGCTCTCCAAGGTCCTGAACTAATAAGGAGCTTCCGTCATTAAGGAGTAACTCCTCACTGATAATGAGGCCAGCTGATAGGGACACCAATCAACCAGAGCCAGTACAACGCTAGTAGACCGAGGAAAAAATATCTCATTTTAGGTTTATATATAAATACGAATGTTCACAATCAGATGTGTAAAGGCTACATTTAAATTATATATTGTAGCTATACCTAACATTTATCATTCCTATATCAGTGAAAAAGTAGCCTATTTCTGATGTAGGCCTAGGCTATTCTGCCATTTACAAAGCTCATTTTAGTGGACTAAAGACGTCATGTAACTGATTCGTTAATTAATTAACTAAACGTAATACGAATTTAATCAATCGAAATAAACGAATTTCAATACAAGAGTGTGAGATAAGAAACAAATGACTATGTCAATAGTCCGCATGATAATGTGTTCCGCATGATACTGTGGAATGGCGTGGCTGTAGCCTATTCCAATCGCATGCTTGTGGTGGGATGCAATCAGACTTATTTCATCCATGTGCTTCAGAAATATATATATTTTTTTTTTAACGATGGAAAATATCATCTTTCCCAACATTATGGACAATAATTTCAGCTTTGACATACATCAATCGCAATACATAGCTTCGTATATGACCAAAAAGCCCACACTCGTGTTGACAGACATCTGATCATACGCTCTGATATCTGGACATTTCGACAGTCCACTTGACAGGTGAATAATACAAGGTTACAGAAAGGAAACTGGAGAGACAATACTGCAACCTGCAGGTCACAGTGTACAGTGCCGACCATCGAGCACTGAACACTGATGAGAAGAACCATATTACATGTCATTTGCTAAAACAAAGACTTTTGAAAAAGTAAAATTTCTTTAATTTCTGTACCATTATCAAAGGATCAATATTAGGCTTACTGCACTATAGTCACTGATCGCTTGTTCAAGTTCTGACGAAATTGAAATTACCAAGAAAAGATAGCCTATTCATATTAATGCCTTTCTAAAAGTATTCCAGAAGGAACATTAATTTATTTTATTTTTTATCAGAATTATTTTTCTATCCTATTTGGAATTATGTACAATGATGTTATATTTTCACTGAACCCATACGCCTAATGCAAAATTTTAGGAATTTATTTAAGAGCACGTAGGTGTTAATGTTGTTGTTTTTTTATTATTATCTGACCATGTCAATCGGCTCAGAGACCTTTCAGTGGAAACAGGAATACGTCATTCATAGGCGCCTCTTGGTGCTCATTGTTATGTTTTTTTTCTCTCTGCAAGGCTCCCTCCAAGCGGATACAGACATATTTAGATATTCAGTATTTATATTTTCTGTCTAGAGCAACAAATATCCTTCCCCTGAGTGGCCGCAGAGATACGCTCGACAAGAAACTGCCGAAAATGCATGCTCGTGCTGCTCTTTGAGAGGGAATATGAGGCTTATTCGCCTTCCAAGTCTACACAATTGTGTCCAGTTTTAACAAAATGCACACCAAAAATAGTCAAAGAATCCAGCGGGTTTTGTTATGACAATGGCAACACGGGCTTACTCATACAGGGTGAAAATTTCAAAGTCTTTCAAGTATTTTTCTCCTGCACCGAGCAAGGCTTCCTCTAAGCCGCCAGTGCATCCTGAACGCAGCGGGGATATTAGTTTTGATGTTGCAGGAAATTCTAGGGAGATTATGTTCTTTACCTTTATTGTTATGACGAAGTGTGATTTTATCTCCACATCCTTTTTGGGTTAAGTGTAGAAAGATCGTCTTAGGTAGCTGTTCATTGCCTTTAAATGTATAGTCTGTAGGGTAACGTTATCTGTTGACCTAAAACAATTTGTACAAAAGAGCATGAATAAATTTGATAGGATGGATAGTGGATAGGATGGATAGTCAACTGCTACCAGCAATCCCAAATTCACAAGCCTCAAAGCTCGATTAAAGGTCTTGACAGAAATATTTTATAACATGTTTAATGCAGGTGTCATGACTTCAACACAACACGAATAATGAAGAGACATACATATGTTGCTTTAAATTATACGAATGGGTCTTCTTTTTCTTCTTATCAAAAGTCAATTGATCTGCATATTTTGCCTTGTGTCTAACTTGCGTTCTCTTTACAATTAATTAGCCCAGGTCTCAGGGGATAGGATTCAGGCTGGAGACGGTAAACTGACACTGCATCGCTGTGTGTGGTATCTAGGCAGCGGCGCAGCGCCTGATGGAAAAAGCCTGCTTCCACTCATGTCAAAGTCATTTATCCAGAACAACCCCGTACAGGCACATGTATACACACAAGGAAGGACACATTTTTTGCAAGCCTTGCTCCCAGAATACTATCCTGGGAAGATGAGTGTTATCTCTGAGCTTTCATCTTTCCCCTTCGTCAAAACTATTATGGAATTCCAATAAAAAGAGGCCATCAAATCTCCAAAACTAGGCGAATTTGTGCCGTGGCACTTCATATGTAAATAATACAATGCTTCGTGGCAAAGCTATTGCCAAAATTTGCGATGATTTATAGTTAGTAGAGGAGGGGAGTTTTGAGAGTGTTACCTTCGGCTTTAGGCGTGTGGCGCTGTTGATTGGAATGTCTAAAGGAGACTTGATAAATGGCGTAATTGCGTGTATTATAGATGTCAGGGGGAGGGAAAGGGTCTGTGCTCGGACTCTTAGCAGAACCTCCCGCTAGAAATATAGCTGGATTGAGGCCAGGCGTGGAAGGGGGTGGGTCTCTGGTCGACAGCGATTTCTTGGAGGGATTTAGACGTGATCTGGGGGGCAGAGAAAGATTTACGAATTGATAGGTGGTCGCGTTTTGTTTGGCCGAGTGGATCTGCGCAAGAGAGCCCAGGAGCTTTGCGTTTCCTTCTCTTAAAGGATTAGTACTAGCTATGGCCACCAAAAGACTGCGGAAGAACCGCTGCTCTGGCGACACACAGCTGGTGTCTTGGATAAGTGCGCATAAAAGTTCCACAGGGCACTGACCTCTCCATTTAGCACGGCTGGAAACTCCCTCAACTATCTTTCGGACTCTCAGAATCTCCTTCAATTGAGTTGGGTAAATGATACTTTATTCTTTTCATATACGTGGTGGGACTGCAAGGCGTTGATTACAGATCTCCATTACAACTATTGTACCGTTACTTTCCTCGTTCGTTGTGACTAAGATCAAGGAAACAGCGGAGATGACAACCGAAACCGCTCAGCAGCAGCTGGACCCACCGCCTCTGCGAACTAGCCCAGCGTCCGGTGCCATGCATTCCGCGCTGCAGAGCGCACAGACGGTTTTAGATGCCGCAGGATCATCGGCCACCACCAAGGGCAAGAAAGCAAACTCAGGCATGAGACGCCCCGAGAAACCGCCTTATTCTTACATCGCCCTAATTGTAATGGCGATCCAGAGTTCCCCTACTAAGAGGTTGACACTCAGCGAGATATACCAATTCCTCCAGGCCCGATTTCCATTCTTTAGGGGATCGTATCAGGGCTGGAAAAATTCAGTTAGACACAATCTCTCTCTCAACGAATGCTTCATTAAATTGCCCAAGGGCCTTGGGAGACCTGGTAAAGGACATTACTGGACAATAGATCCTGGCAGCGAGTTTATGTTCGAGGAGGGGTCTTTTCGCCGCAGACCCCGAGGATTCCGTAGGAAATGCCAAGCCCTTAAACCAATGTACCGGATGATGAACGGCATCGGCTTCGGTACATCGATGCTGCCTCAAAACTTTGATTTCCAGTCACCGTCTGCATCATTGGCTTGTCACGCCAATGGTTACAACTTGGACATGATGACTAACGGTGTGCCTGGTGTGCCCGCGGGATACGACGGGCTAAGCGCGGGCCACCATGTGCCTCATATGTCGCCAAGCCCTGGATCCACTTACATGGCAGCTTGTCAAGTGACGTCTAACGGTGACTATGGTCCCGATAGCAGCAGCAGTCCCCTACATTCGCCCCCTGCGATGACCAGCTCCCTGGAGTGTCACTCGCCCTATGCAGCTTCGGCGCATTGGGCCTCCTCCAGTGTGTCTCCCTACATCAAGCAGCAACCACTTGCCTCTAGCAGTCCGACCTCCTCCGGTTTACACTCGAGTATGTCACCGTACTCCATCGAGCAGAGCTACCTTCACCACAACGGCAGGGACTCCACGGATATTTCAGGTAATAGACTCTTCGTGTAAGTTAATGCAATGCCATGAAAATATCACTATGATACACATGAAGAAATAGGAACTAGTGGTTCATAGCCTCGACCTCCATGTAAAATAAAATCACGTGTATAGGCCTTATAGGATGTGGTTTACCAAAGAAAAATAGTCAATTGCAGCTCAAAAAACATGTTTTATATCAGTGCTAAGCTAATAAACGTTTATAGTCACGATAATATTAATAGTAGGTCTTGAATGCGTAATACAGATTTTGATCTGAAATCACAAAATTGAAATACACAATAATTTATTCTGTTGGTACATGTCCTAGGGATTATTTTATGTTGCTATTTATTTTAAAATAAATAAAGCTTAAAGTGAAATGAAGACTATACAGATCAAATTATTTTAGGTCAACAAAAGCACATTACATGTTTCAAGTTTACACTACAGCTACAACAATGACAACTTCTTAACACCATTAGGTCAACAAGAAAATACAAATGTATTTTATGTATTTGTAAATCCTACTTACATTTATCAGGCATTTTTTGTCCGCAAAAACATCTGATTGTCTACTGGAAATTAATCTGCCATCAAGGGGTCTTTGATGTAGGCCTATAATACATTGTCGCCATGGTTTAATACAAAAAGTATTTTACTGCGAAAGAGTTTTTTTTTCTCTCTCAGAACAGAGTAGCCTAGTTAAACTACCATAATTGTTAAGTCCAGGATCAAGCAGGTTAAGAAAACAGGGTTGTCTCTGACAGAGGACTGGTTATGAAAACCCAACACCTCCGGTTGAAGAGGATTTTCAGGTTAGAGGGACCCAAGGGAGTCTTATGCCTTGATCAACTTATATTTTAACTATTCAGAACACCAGCACTCGGCTGAATTGGGGCCTTCTACATGGCTCGCTAATACCTAATAAGTGCTGTCAATCACCAACGATGTTGTTTTAAAAAGCGGGCTCCGATTATGTTCTATGTTGTAGCGTGAAACAAAACACACCGTGCAATGAACCATCACATGTGAAGTAATTTCCATGTGCATAGCGTAGTTATACTATTAGTGAATAGTAGGCCTAGGCTATGCTGTAGTGTCTGATAATCCCACAAATGCAAATACAATTAAGAATAATATTAAAACCAGCAATAACGTAAATTGGTAGACTATATATTTCAGTTTCCTCATTTGAGTTGTCTTGTAACCTACATTTAGTTAGCATTATAGGATGGTTTGTCGCGGCTCATGCAATTTATTTGAATTATAGGTAGAAATTAAACCAGACTAATAAACAGCGTATAATAAAACATGCAACATACACACGCTCACAGGCAGACACACGCCCACAAACAAACACATTTTTTTTCACAGCGCACATGCAAGCAAATAAGAATGCAATAATATATACAGTATATTGTATTTGTTGTTAAATCAACCCTGATGTCTTAATTGCTCTCTTTAATTGCAGTGGGAATACCGCGATATCAAAGTCATTCTTCGCCAGTGTGTGACAGGAAAGATTTTGTGTTGAACTTTAATGGGATCACATCCTTTCATCCCACCGCCAGTGGATCGTACTACCATCAACTACACCATCATCATCAAGGTGTGTGCCAAGATGTCAAGCCATGTGTAATGTAAACGCCAATAAGTCGCCAGATACGCCAAGAATCATGTAGGCCATAGGACACTGGATTCCATATTGCGCTGACAATGCCGAGCAGTATTGTAAGATACAGAGCCAACACACTCTGTGACACCTTGGAATATTCAATCATTCAGTTTAGAAAATGGTTTTGTAACACCAGTTTTCTAGAAAAACAAAATCACAAAGATAATACACTAGGCTATTGCTTCTGCTATGAAAATATCGGAGTTTGCCTCATACACGCACAAGCAACAAAAGAAAAAAAGAGTGACTTGTGCACAATGAATTCACGCCGCCAAAGCCTGTAAAACATGGCTGTTATTATGCAACAGCATGTTTTAAATCAAATGAAAGTCAAATGAAGAGGATGGCAAGTACCATCATTTCAGTTGTATGTTAAGTTTTATTTCCATTTCTATAACAAAATACACAACGTTTTAATGAATTAATAACTGCACTTATGTTACATTTCAGTTTTTCCAGAATGGAGTCATGTACAGTATATCAATAAAATATGTATTCGAAAGTAATTGTGTCCTCGGTCATCTTTCTGCAGATAACTTAAGTTCCATAGGCTATCGTTGACCTACTGTATCATTTGGCCTTAAGCAATGGCCTGCCCTTAAAAATATACATTTCAAATATGATTAAATGGACTAGGCCTACGTTGCTACGTTGCAAACACAGATACATTTTCTGTTATTAAAGAAACAGCATTACAAAAATGTTCGAGAACGGCCTGAAACATGACATGTCGAATGAATAGGAAATAGAAAATCGGACTGACTTTGCAAACACACTGAAACGTAAATAGTTGAATTAATAAGCCTACCGGTTTGCCCCTGCAATTATAATACATTTGCTTGGGGGAAAACAAAAGATGACTGCCAAAACAGTCCCTTGTTTTTCAGTGACTCGCGGGAAGTAGCAATGTTTCCATACATCTTAATAATTTTCCCTCTTCAATCCATAAGTACGGAAATGGAATATCAATCTTCCAATTGGCGCATCATTCCCTACTATGGTAGGCCTATGCTGGAATAGCTTGCCAGCAGTTGCAGAACACCAAAACGGATGATAAGCAGGAATTAAAATACAAACTTTGCCTCCAATAGTTTCAAACTGTATATTCTCTATAACAGGCTATAGCATAATAATGTGGCGCAACGTAGCACGACGGAATGACGTGTTACAGCCTACAATGGGTAACTTTCGCAAAGGTCATTTTAGCCTAATAAATTCTGAATATATTTTTGTGCATTCACGCTACCAATCAGTTTAAAAAAACAATAGCTTATTCTCAACAATATTTGTGATAACACAGCATATCTGCTTGTATAGTCATCAATTCCAAACCCAAAGTTTAGGCTACAGGTTAACCAATACATCTAGAGGCCATACTATTATCTATCACATAGGCCGAATGTAGCCTGTTGGCATAACACAAGTGGAGTAAATATTAATTGTAGACATGTGATGTGATGACTGTGATGAGCAAGTATTTACATATTAATTTCCGATGGAGCTAATTGTCCCTCGCTTTGCATCTGGTAGGCTAGGCATTAGGCTCGAGTAGCTACAGCTTAATCCGAATAGGATGATATTCAGGAAATATAATATTTTTCAACACTTCAATGTTATAAATAAAATGTTCATGATTAAATCGAAATGAAGCTCATATTTGTTCCTTAGCCCGATGACCAACAGTGCTTAAACATTATATAGTGTTATATCGCCCCCTTTTGTTCACCAACCAAACTTTCCTTTCAATCACAAGATGTTGCCTGTTGTTATACCAACTTTTATTGGAGCAAAATGTTAATCTATGGTGCCACTGTTATCGATTGAAAGTGCAATTTAATACAGTATGTGGACATCCTATACTAAACAACTGAAGATCAGAATAGGCTATTTTTACTGCTGTCAAAAGTATAAAGACATAGTAATACAGAAATACATTCTGTGAGTAATAAACATGAACATGTGAAAATACACCTAGGCCTAGGCCTATTTCATAAGCTTAGCACTGTCAAAAATCTTAAGTTTTTGTGATGCAGCAGA
Organism: Alosa sapidissima; assembly: GCF_018492685.1. NCBI lineage: Eukaryota > Metazoa > Chordata > Actinopteri > Clupeiformes > Clupeidae > Alosa > Alosa sapidissima. The sequence goes on along the minus strand of NC_055957.1, from coordinate 48,615,923 downwards.
GGTCTGAATGTAGCAAGACATCAATCGTTCAGCTATGTTAGATTTCAAAATACAACTTTTAATATCTGGCACATAAACTCCAAACTGACAGCATGCATTTGGAAGAAATTATGGCTTTTACTTCTCAGTGCTAAACATTCAACCAGAAATGTTACCTCTTAAACAAGCTTCTGATGGTAAAATATATTGTAGCCTAATGTTAAACCCAAAGTCTGTTATACACAAAGTGTCACCACAGATTGATTTACAGTGCAGCAATAGGCCTACAATATTAGTAGCAGTCTATGCCTACAATATTTTGGACAAGTCAAATTTTAAAAGAAAACACTTCATCCACATATGTCATGCACATACAATTCCTGATCGTCAGTTATATGATCTTCATGAGTACAATGCATTTCAGTATTATTTAGTACTATTTAAAAAAAAAAAAAAACATACATTTATAAATCACATGGAATGCATTCTTACAGACAGATCTTTAAATCACATGAGTAGGAATAGTAGCCATGGATCGTGTTATGAATGCAGGGACCCTACCAAAGGAGGCTAAGTGTCCAATCTCTCCATCTGGTGGTGATGTGAGGTCTCTCCACAACACACACTGTGCCATTGAAGTGACCTGTACTGTACACTTCTTTGAATGAAATGAAAATAAAATAAAATATAATAATAATAATAATAATAATAATAATAATAATAATAATAATAAAATAACAATAATCTACCAGAAACACATGCATGATTTGTACATGCAGGATAAACAAACGAAAAAGGGTAAACTTGTACATTTATATCTTGTTTGTTTTCCCTCTTCATTTCATTACTGGCACCTGCGGCAATTGACGATGGGCCTAATGAGGATATCTGAGAAATGTGCGCACTTATAGCAGGGAACATGGTAAGTATAAGTAAATGGTTGCGCAGTTTGACCGGATAATGGACTGTAAAGAGTAATTTTTTGGGGGAGCTCAGGAATAGAGTTTACAGTTCTGATAAACCTAGTGGAAGACGTTTTAGCACGGCTACATCAAGTGGGTTGTTTTACGCTTGTTTATGTTTTTGGTTTAAGCCCGATGGGGTCTGGCGTTATTGTTTTCCCCTCATCTCACGTCACACATAATACATGAGAAATTACTGACGTTTTAAGGAAAATATAAAGCTACAAAAGCATTAAACTAACAAAAACTACATGAACTCAAAGGAAGGAAGCGTGTGGGCTCTTCTAGCAGGACACCTGAACGTAGCTAGCTGTCTGATCTGGTCTGATCCTTTGCCAAAATAACCTATAGTTTCACCTTCGCTGAGACATTTGTACAGTGCCAACTAACACTAGTTTGTTTGGTTTTGTTTGTTATCCAATCTCACACACACACATCTCTTGTTACTCACCCTACACTCCGTTTTCCAAGACCTTTTGACTTGAACAGATGTATTGGCACTACTTCGGAAAGGATTTGGTAACAAGGTTGGATGTGCCAACTTCAGGTTACTTCACAGCTGGTCACGCCCCTTGCAATCGAATATGAACAGGTGGCCAGACCATCTCAATAGAATGTGTTTGGTGAAAACCAGGCTACATGTTAACAGTTTAATTATGGTTGTTGGCAGGAGACATCAGAGAAACATTCTTTTCATATTAGCATTTTTGTAAACGACCAAAAAGAAGAATAGGACGACACACGTGAGCAACCATTTGTAAATGTGTACACGTTTCCACCTATCACACAGCTTGACATCAATAGGAGATGCACAAAAGCAGTTTTAAGGATTATTGTAAAGAAAGCAAATGCATGTTGCTCACTGAGGTTTTTACAAGATTCAACATGTCATATCTCAATGCAAAGCAGGACACTGTATTCAGAAACAACCACAGAACATAATTGCAATCAAATTTTCATTCGTCAGTCATTTATCATAATCATCATATGGAAACACACACATCAATGTAAAATATAATGGGAAACAGAATAGAACTTTCATCATCTGCAATCATTTTCCTAAACTAAACACAGAACCTCAGACTAAAAGTCTAAGCAGATGCTGATGGGGATATGCATGGTGGAAAGCCAAACACGCCATTTCAAGAGAGAATCAAAGATGAGGAAGGCAAGCACATTTATGGGCACTTTGATGAATGTCTATAGTGTGCATTGTATACTGAAGAGGCATTGAACATGTCATATCTCTAATGATATCATCAGTGTGTCCTCTAGGTTTCTTTTTGTACCAGGGGCAAGCCAGTTTTCATCTTCCAACCACCGGCCAATGTAACATGCAGATGCAACAGCCTACGATGTCTATGAGGCCTATAAACAGGCTCACTGACATCACTCGGGTATGAATGCCTTATTTATGTTGTAAGAAATAGAAAGACAACTTTACCCTCAAATTCCTCATTTAAACTAGAAGGGCACTCGGACAGATCACGGCAAATGTCACTTTCGCTAAAATGGCCTAGTACTTTTAGGTGCCCTGCAGTCCTATAAATGAATGGGTTTCCCTTCCACCAAGGATTGTGATAATTGTGCCGGTATTGGGGATAAGAGGTTGGGATGTTACCCTTGATAACCCCAGTGAAATACTCTTGAAGGCTGTTCTGTGAAATCCCCTACCTATATAGCATGAGGAATTTAATATTTCTCCTGTCTATATTTAAAATGTAACAGCGACAATAAGTACAGTGTACTTAAGTACAGATTTGCAAATATGCCATTACAAATTGTGCGTTTCTAAATATGCTTTCATATGTGTTTAATAATGCTGTATTTAATAGCATAGTTACAGCATAGCAAATGTTATCAAGTAATCTTTAGACTTTTTTTCAATTATTTTCCCGCTGAATTTCTCAATGCTTTCAGAAAATTTAATGTGTACTGATTCACTTCATCGCTGCACATCCAGACGTTCAAAGGTGTTGAATTTCCCAAAGAAATTTGTACAAATGAATTCAACCCCCTGGCCCATATTAGGATAGGATAGGCTACAGCGAAAGAGCTTTGCATGAATTACTGGGGACAGCATATTTTGTCCTTAATCATTTCTGTACATCCTGCTGTGACTTTAAATACTGTAATGCATCTTGGCTGTGTCTTCTTAGCCATTTTATTTAGTGACCTGATCCAGCTGTCCTTCACAATGGCCTGGAATCAGATATGCGTGACCATTTGACTGGGCATTGGAAATGTGTCAAAATCATTATCATGACTGAAAATGGCTTTACCTAAGGTTTTGATTTTTGTAAAATGAGAAGTTGTAGAATTGCCTTTTATAAGCCCAAACATAGACAGCAACATGTGTTTATGATAATGGCTTAATTGTGAGTTTTGAAATATCACCCAAGTTGGTATAGGAGGAAACATTAAAAATGCTAGTTTTATTAGTGTACCAGTTAAATTATTGATTGACAAGCAGTCTGAACCCTCAGTATAGAAGGCCTGGGGCTGGGTGTAGGGCCACTTGGAATGGCTTGATGGAGCTCTGGAAACAAGCTTTCACATCTCCTGTCTCCCAGGTCAGTGACACTGCAAGGTATCCTCCACATCCCAGGGTATCACCCCCTTATGAGGCCAAACCATAATTCATGGAGAGCCAATACAAAGCACTTGCTGTCTGGGATGGTGCCTTCCAGTGCAGTCCTCCATAGCAGACTTCTACACATTCTGAGCAGGAGACGATCATGTCAACATTTGCAGTCACAAAGGGTTCCATGGGTTATACACTGTGTGGAGCTATGGGCTGATTTGCGAAATTATTCTGGCATTAAACCTTGACTAATTTAATTTATGTATTTTAATATTTTGTAATTTGTACTAAAATATCATGTTTAACAGAATGTACTAATTCTAAAGGTTTTGGTATTTTTAGTCCCATCATGCACGTCATAGCCTGTATCACACCCTGTCAATAGAGCATCACAGTCCCGCCCCTCCTCCGAGAGAGCTTAGTTTCCGGAAGTAAATTTCCCATTCATTTCTCCCATTGACGTTTTGGAAAAATCCGTATCTAAAGAGTTTTAGAGCATGTCTTAGGCTAATCAGCTACGGCGTAACTCATACGCATACAACATATCATTTCGAGTGAAAAAACGAAGAGAAAGTCCAAAAAAAGTCAAAGGTACAAGACTGTGTACATATTTTCATTTGGAACAGGAACTGCTCATCCCATAAACCACTGCGCCTCACTGAAAAATATATAAGCAGCACGAACCAGCGCGAAATCATTTCCAACCGGCGACAGCACGCGAACCCTTTCCTCCAAACAGTGATTTTTATATAGTTAATAGCAGTTATTTCAGGAGTAATCGTGTAAATAATAGTGTTTTGGTATTGAATGTTATATTTACCATCGTGTATTTTTATATTGTGTGTGTGAAACCGGTTAACGTTAACGTTAGCAACATTGTGCAGTGCTTCATATCTGACTGCCATCCTGATGCATGGACCGGTGCATGGTCTGCTCTTGGACCACCATATTCAGTTTATTAACTTGCTGTGAATTATTACACAAAATGTTCATTAAATGTACGAAGAAGTATTTCTAGGTTAGATGATATGACTCGTACAGTATGAAGGCTACAGTAGCCTAGCTAATGTTAACTAGCATTACCAACCTCCCTGCAAAACTCACCACACAACTTCGTAGGTTTGATAGGTCTTGTCCCTCATGCTGGCCCTTACAAAACCCACAAGCTGACCCTCGACACACAACAGTCAATAATGTGACCCGATTTAAAGTGGTTTTCAACCCTTTGGACACTCTTGATTTCGTCCTTGAAACAGTGAAATATTCACGGGGGCATGGACGGTTTGCTAACCATTTTACTGCAGTGTAGCATCCAGTTTGTGCTATCAGCTAGCTAGCTAGTTCAAAGGTTTAAGTACTTAACGGGGATACAGGGCTTTTTATGCCTTGACTAAGTTGATGTTTCCTATAAACAACAATTATACTAAAACATAATATATGTCATACCTGTGTTGCAGCATGTAGGCTAATGTTAGCAGCATTATAATGACATTCTAATGTCTGAAAGGCTAATGATCGGCTACCTGAAAAGTTAAGTGTTCAAACTAGCATTTACAGTGTTCTATTTGATGGTGTATTTGGCCCTGACTAAGTTCGTGTGATATATAAACCACAATCCTTGTTGATACAAGTACCAATGTTAGTCTAGAAAGTTTTTACTCACATTAAGATTTTCGCTAGGCAGTAAAAGACTCCACCATCTTTGTCAATAATTTTCGCTGATAAAGTTTCAAACATGATCTTAACGCCCTTTCCACCAATCAGAGGCATCACTGTGGGATTGTGGGATTGTTCAGAATTGTGGGTAATGAAGTACTTATCCAAGACATCTATCTCAAAACGAGGTTAGTGCCCCGTGAACTTTTGGTATGTTACGTGTTTTCTATTTGATGATGATTTTATTAATGTCTAAGTTTATCAGTGTATTAGAATGCTTGATTGACGGTTTGTGTGTCTTGTATTTATAGTGTCCCAGTGACGCCACTTCCACTTGCCTCCATGGGACCTATCTTTCAAAAAATTTTGAACGCCAGTCTATGGCGAAAAATAAATTATTTTCTGGTCCTGGTTGACTTGTGCCTTGAATTACCCATATGATGTTTGTCAATTTTAAAGACAATTTTTAATGTAAAGACATTTGCAGTTTGTTTCGTAACTATTGAATTACAACATTGTGAAAGATCGTAATTCCAACGACTACAAACCAAGGGGGCAGGCGAATTCCCGGAAGTAGAAAAATCAACGTAGGCTGGAGTGACCACCTCTCTGCTAACTCCCATAGAAGCCCATTCATTCTAGGATTTTTTTGAAATACCATAACTTCATATAACATATATCCTGTGCCGATATTGTAGCTTCTGTGTAATCCACATAAACACTACAAAGGCAAAACAGACTCCACTACCTCGTCCGTAACGTTGGTTACCCGTAAGAAGAATGGTTAGCTTGTTCGGTTGGAGGGAAGCTAGCTTTGACGTAATCTCTTCTTCGCGCCGTAGGGAGATAACTGTATTGTTTGGATAAGAAGCTCAGTACACCTTACTGTCTGACGCAAAACCTAGCATACCCGACCGTATGTTAAGGTAAAGCATTACACAGAGGCAACCTAATAATAATAAAAAAGTAAACCTAATTTTTTTTTTAAAAACGGCACTAATCATTTCAGAGGTTTTCGATGGATTGACCGTAGGTCGGAAAAGTGGAAAGAAGATTAGCTTCAAGGCTATAACTTTTTTGTTTTGTTTTAGCATGACTGTTTTTGAAGATGATCAAGTATGGTAGCTTCAACATTAACACGACTTGGTGAGGATGATATTAATAATATAATAATACATAAATAAATGTTTAACTTTGATGACTTTGAAAGCGAAGGAAGTGTGAGAAGAATTTCTGTGTATCTATCATATGAGTTACAAGATTCAGTTCGATGGCTAACTTCACAAAGTTAAGTGTGAGTCTGCGCAGTACTGGGGGGGACCAACTGAAAAATCTTTCTATTTGACTCAGTGCCCTCCCATTGAAAACGATGGAGTCTGTTCGTCCATTTCTTTTACTGTCTATGCTACAAACCCATAAGTCGCGCTAGTGACGTTAGCTCATTCACAGCCACACTAGATTGTACAAGCATACCAGCAACAGGTCTTAAATGGGCTTTCCTTGCCGATGAAAATACCATGAGTCAGAGGATTAAACACATCAGGTAAGTTGTATTCGTCCATAGACTGTACATTAGATACTGTTAAGTGACATAGCAGGCAGCAAGATGCAACCGTTAACTAGCAGACCAGCTAGCTTCTAATCTTATCATTTCATTACGTTGGTGACGTACATCATTCGAGACGAGAGATGTAGTCCACTGAGCGGATTCGTACAAAACCAACATAACTTTTGAAGTCTATCGAACAACAGTACTTTCTTGACGTGAAAAATTATCTTTTAAATTCATACACATCATATGTGAAATTCGTGGCACAATTCAAACTGGACCAAAAAATAATTGTTATCTCTCCATTGCCTCCCGTTCATATTTTTTTGAAAGATAGGTCCCTTGTAACCTGGCAATAGCCAGATGAATTTCGCTCCGCCTAGCTCCACTCATCCATCTGGAACCGATCCATTGAAGTGTTCCTTCAGAAGGCTGGGCCTAATGAAAAAATGCTTGCATATGATTGAATAAGCCACTTGTCCGTCATCTATTGACGTGCTACTTCAACCACTCACATCGAAGCCAACCCGTGACGCTAATAACAGACTCACAGTCGCTTCTACGCTATGTCACATCTATGAAACTCCCGCCCTGCGTCCTGATTGGCTAAACCATAAAGTTGGTTGGAGAAATCACTCTCAATGGAAGAGGTCCCAGATGGATGTGAGTGAAGCTAGGCGGAGCTAAGCAGAACGACATTCATCTGGCTAGGGTCAGGTTAGGTCCCTTGTAGCGGAAGTAAAACGGAAGTCACTGGGACACTCCTTGGCCTTGGAGTGACGACGGCATAATGTCCTTGTTCTCCTTTGTGACACTGAGTGCCTAAGGTATCACTCAATCATATTGCAGTCAGCCTTCTTTAAGAGTTGTGGCTCTGTGAGTGAAAAAGTAAACAATGTTTAAACGTGGTAACATTAGTTCAACATTTAACACTCATTAATTAAGAACCTGGGTGTGATCATGGACAGAGATCTTACCTTTATGTAAGATGTAACATAACTTGTATAGTGTACTTAGGCCTACTTAGTGGATGTCCATCTGGTCCCTCTGGTATGGATCGTCGCCTCCAATAGACCTCTCCAGAATAAGTCCCGCCTCCTAACTTCCGTATCCATCCAACCTTCGGTCGTCAAATGTCTATGGGAAATAACATGCCGTTTTGAAAGATCGTACCTGTCAAACTCTGTAGGTGACAAAGTAGAAAAAGCTGGTGGGCAGATTGGCCTACACACTTCTGCCATCTAGTTTCCACTGGATTTTTTCAATCAAAAAATCCAGTGGAAACTAGATGGCAGAAGTGTGTAGGCCAATCTGCCCACCATTGTTTTCTACTTCGCTACCTACAGATGTTTTACCGGTATTTTCAAACGCAATGTTATTTACCATAGACAATCGACGCCCGGAAGTTGGATGGATACGGAAGTTACGGAGGCGGGACTTATTCTGGAGAGGTCAGTTTCTTTTCGGGACATGGAAAAAAGTTTCAACTAAAGCCCTGTTTATCAATGAGTGGAAATCTTCAGACTCTACAAAACACTGCATCTCTTGGGGGTCACAACGCAACAGGTCCCACTCCATGCAACACAGGCACTCCTCTTCGTTGGCCATAGCTTCACAATGTCCGCAGGTAGCCTACACAACCAGTTTCCAGAAGTGCGAGGCTGTGTGCGGCATTGACTACAGGTAGCTCTCTCTCTCATAGCCCTTTCACGGAGCTCTTCGTTGGTATATAAGATAAGGACGTCCAATAAGGGTTCATCCTCGATGTCTTCAAATTTGTTCAAATAACCTGCCATCTCTTATGTCTCCTGTTGCGTTCAGTGCTTCTCTTTTGCACAGTCCTTTCTTTCGGCAACGTTTCACGCGAGATTCACTTCACATCCCAGAGTTCTGTTTTCCCAAGGCGCTTGTATGTGAACCAGATGTGAACGGTAATGTGTTTCTTTTTAATAAACTGCCTGTACACTTACAAAGTTCTCAATGCTTCGGTTTACATGTAGAGACCCTCATTATGCTACTGTGTAAGTGTGGTGCTATTTTGAGCCTTGTTAGTGGTATAGAAATAGCGATTTCTTTCTACTGTACGTGTGCCCCGAAAGCTAGCGTTAAACGCTAATTAGCGGTTTGCAATAAAACTGGTCACATTCGACTAGCATGAAAACAAATCCCAGCGAACGGTCAAACTCGGTACACATGTGTTATTAACCCCTAGGCTCATTTTGCGCCGGAATTGTCCTTTAAGTCTGTTAGTGCAGGGCGATATGTAGCAAAAAAAGGTGTTTGGAACATTTCATATAGATTTTTGCTAATTATGTTTTTTCACTTCTTCAGACCCTATAGTTTGCAAAACTACCTGTTTCCAATTTTTTCCCAGACTGCACAGGTCCAAAATCCAAAAAAAAAGATGGCGGATATATCACCAAAAATTGCAAATAATCACCTTTTTAAACATTTTAAATGGATATATGTTAGGTATTATCATTATATACATACATTTTCTAATAAAATTGAATGACTTAGGTAATAAATATGACCATGGGTGACATGAGATGTCATGATTATCAACCAGTGATGGGTATAACCACCATTATGCTATTTATTGGCATACCCGGAAAAACACATTGACTGTTTCCTTTACATAACCTAATAATCATTTGAATTAAAGTAATGTTCTGCACTCACCCCAATAGATTAGATTAGAGTAGATTAGAGACAACTTTATTGTCATTGCAGAGTACAAGTATGAAGACAACGAACACACACAAAGGTGGCAGTAGAAGTAAGTCATTTTGGCAAAACCCCATATATCTACATGTCACACAGATGTCTTGGTGCTTGCCCTTCACAGGGTACCAGACATCAACAAAGACAGTCTCATTATCATGGGCACTGGAGAACGTCGACAAAAGATACAGCCTAGAAATCTTGACGCACCCTAGCGGCAGCAAATGTAATTTGCAGTCGGGGTAGTCTAGCAACTCTCCATTGGCTTGTGAGGTGGAAAAACCAAACTTCGCTCAGGGCCATCACATCGTGTATAGAATCGGTGGACCTATCGGGTATCCTATTGTATCCTATCCTATCAGGAAATTGAAAGTCAACCGTTTATCAGGTGGGAAAGGAAAGGTTTCTGTTTCAAGTCAATCAAGTCATGATGGTGTCATTAACACACTTTGTAGTCTTGTAGTAGGTCCTCATCCATCTCCAGATGTGTTAGCTGGATGTGAGAAATTTGTGTGTCAGCTCCACAAAACATGGTTTTCAAACAGCTAAAGCCCTTCGGTGGAACATGTTTAAAACTCTAAAACCCAACCAGGGAGTGGAAAAACTCAGGAACTAGGGAAATCCCATCCCTATGATTGCCCTACCATCGCCTATTGCTGTGCCCGTGCTCGGATTCCTGCCTTAGCAACCCACTATTTGCCCGATGACAACTCCTAATTACTATGGACAATTCATCCCCTACACTGGACTATTTGAACTTAACACTAAATAGGATTCATGCATTATCATACTGGTTATGTAACCATCCAACCACTTTGTAACATACCTCAGGTGGCTCTTAATACCATGTTCTATTCTCTGTATATAGACCTTACTGTCCTGTAACTGACCCCAGGCAGATGGGTCAGGCCCTTGAGTCGTGGATCTGCTTGAGGTTTCATCCTATACTGTATGTTTCTCCATCCCATAACATGCAAGGAGTAGCAAGCAAGGAGTTTTTCCTCGCCCCTGTTACTCATGGGCTCTGTCTGAATGTTCAACACTCTGTAAAGCGCCATGAGACATGTGACAAATTGAAATTCTGAGAGCACACAGGCAAGCAAATGTTTGGGCACAAGATACAGTGCTTGCTCCAAAGATTCTTGACTCACTATCACTGGGATGGAGACAAATTGTTGATGGGCAATGGGCTCCTGTTCTGTCAAAACTTCCACCAGCACCAGAGGCTGTTGTGGAACTTGTCAAGTGTTGTTTTCTTGCCAGCCAATGCAGTATAAGGTGTTCTTGCAAGAGTAACAACTTACCATTCACGCAACTTGCAGGTCTGAAGGCTCTGAGGAGATGTACACCAATATTAAAAAGACAGTGACAGTGGTGAGGATAAATACTTGAGTGACAATGACAATGTTTTGTTGAACTCTTCAATAATGAAACAAGATGCAGTTTTTTTTTCTCTTTTTTTTCATTTTTTCCATTTTTTCTCCAAATGTTTTGGCAAATGATGCAATACATCTTTTGAAAATAGTCTGTATCTCACTTGTCTACCTTATTAGGTGTATATTTATCAAAAAGTTGACCACTTTAATCCTTTATATTATTTTTCCGCATATATTGTCCGCCATCTTGAATTTTGGCACTGAAAATAAAGACAAATTGGAAACAGGTTGTTTTGTATTCAATGGGGTCCTAGCAAGTAAAAAAACACCAGATGCAAAAATCTATATGAATCGTTCCTAAAATAACACAATTCTAAAAATCAAGCCTTTTCTATATGAATCGTTCCTAAAATAACACTATCTAAAAATCAAGCCTTTTCTAACCTTTAATGACTTAATGAATGAAAGTAATTCATGCTTTCATTACAACCACACTGGACTGCTGTATTTCCCGCTTGCAATTGGTCCAAAATGCTGCAGCTAGTTTTAGATTTTGCTAATGACCTTTAACCCCCAAACTCTGGAATAACCCCCCCACACACACATTAGACTGGCCCCTTCTCTAAATATTTCCAAATCCCATCTCAATGCCCATTTTTACTCCATAGCATTTTACTCAGTTTAAGCTTTCTTTTGCACCTTCTGCCCCCCAAACCATATTTTAGATTTCATTACTAATACAATTTTATTATTATTATTACCTTGTATTTCATTTCATTTTGTTCTTGATCCTGTTTTCTGTTTGTTGATTTATTGTTTTTGTGACAACTGCTTAATTATTACTATTATTTTAAATTAAGATCTACATAGTTATTATTATTATTATTTACTTTTTACAGCACTTTGGTCAACTGTTGTTGTTTTTGAAATGTGCTATACAAATAAATTGATATTGACATTTACCATTCCAAATAGAACAACTGTGCAGCATGGTGACTAGGCGCAAAACCCCTTAAAGTGGCCTATAAGTCTAAAAAGCAAAACAATAGCAGCACTAATGCAATTCAGGGACAGATCGTTGATACGTCATGATACGGATACTACTACAACTGTATATCTCTGGTTTATTCAGAATATGCTGATTAACATGTAAACAGAAATATTCCTGTAGCTCTGGTGTGCATGTAAGCATCTTATTTTGAATATTGCCCCTAACCCAAATATAGACCGGAATATGTTGTGCATGTAACCATGGACATTGATGAATCTTAGCTGGCAAAGTGGCTTTCCTTAGTGCTAGTAGAGGCCAACTTGTTTTTACAAAAAAGTTATATTTTGAGTGTTTTTTTTTCTGCAAACGGTTTGACAAATGAAAGATGAAAGGTTTTTTTGGTTTGGTTTTAGGTTTGTAGATGTACACTGAATTTTGGGATGATGAGATGAACGGCCTCAGTTCACTTTCAATTATTTGAAAATTGTGAGAAAACATTTATATTCATAGAGCCAAACGGCGGCCATTGTGTAAACCAAAAGTAGGCTAAGGGGTACACTGACTATATCATTTTTTGCCACCTACTGGAGAATGCATACACAACAATCCTATGGTTTATGTCAGGGGTATTCAATTAATCTTCAGCGAGGTCCAGTTACGGAACATTTCCTCAAGCAAAGGTCCGGAGCATCATAATGTTTAACATGCGTGTATAGGCTGTCTATGTATGTATGTGTATATATATATATATTGATGATGGATGGATGGATGGAGCCTAGTTATAGGCCTAGCATCGGGGTGACCCTTTTACCCCTGCAACCGAGTGTTCCAGCTCCTGCCAAGTGGGAAAAGGTACCGGTGTCCCCCCGTTCTAACATCAAGACTCAGGAACAGCTTTTTCCATAACACCATAACTCTACCACTTCCAAGTCCATACATCTTCCACCTTACTAAAATTGCACTTTATAAAAGGCACAGCCACTTTACCAAAAGACTACTAGTTTGTTCTTTTGTCCTGCCCTATAGTGTATGTTTCTTTATTTATTTATTGTAGTGTATTTGTATTGTGCTGCCTTGACTGACACTGGAATTTCTTTGTACTGACTCTGCTCTGTATAATGACAATAAACTGAACTGAACTGTTCAGTTTCCTCACGTGTGTTTAAGTTTTAAACGAATACTTTTTTCCTTGGGATAAAGGACACACAAGCACAGAAAAACTACCACTTCAACTTGTTAAGTCACAACAGCAACAAAACAAAACAAGACCATTTGCATTTGATTTGCAAAACTCATTTTATTTTGGGCATTTTCATATTCAAATTAATTGGGGGGAGGTGTCATACGTAAGGGAGGTCATACTGACAAACATTATCATTATTTATTTTTTTATTCACATTTTTTTATTTTCAAACATAGTGCAAAATAACAGTTACACTCTAGGTATTTAAACCAATACCGTAATACATTATATCCAGCACATCCTTACACACTACATTATCACACAACAACAGCAACAAAAACAAACAAACAAAAAGCACTGTTAGCACTGTTTGATCACCAAGCAGGCATAGCCTAGGTGAACTTGGCAAGGGCTGCTCCAGCCACTCCTCCATAGCTCCAATCACTTGAGCCCAAAAAGGGGAGATCAGTGGACAGTCCCACATGAGATGTAGAAAAGTACCCACATAGTTCTTACATTTCCAGCATTTGTCGCTTTTAATTAAACCAATTTTCTTAAGTCTAACAGGTGTCCAGTAGTATTTATGAATTATTTTGTAATGTATACATTTTGTCTTAATATCTCTCACTGGCCCACCCATGTTATGCACAATATTATCCCAAACCTCTTGTTCCAACTCAAGACCTAAGTCCTTCTGCCATAATAACCTCAGATTCTCACTTTTACCATAAAGAGCATTAGCAGCCGTTTTATAAAAAACAGAGGATGACTGCACCATCTTAGGGAGCTTCAAGAAACTCTGCAGGACACTTTCAGCTTGTCCTGTATTAGGGTTTTCCCATACAGAAGAGTAAGTCTGCTTGTATTGAGACAAACCAAGCATTTTGTGGACTTTGTTCCATACATCCCTTGGGTGCTGAAATATAGGATTAGCTAGTTGGACATTTGGTAGTTTTTGAGACAAAGCGTCTATATATCTAAATGGAAAGGTCAGAGACCTCTCTATTTCCAACCACCCCAATTTTGACACGCTCTGCGTCCAATGGTTACACAATCTGAACACTTCAAAAGAGATATTATACAGCTCTATATTTGGCAAAGCCAGTCCACCCTTTCCCTTGAAGTAAACAGCTTATTCAAACTGATCCTGGGCTTCTTCCCATCCCACAAATACTCTCTGACTATACCATTGTACTGCCTGATCAATGAATCAGGAATAGACAGAGGAATCATCATGGAAATATAATTAATCTTTGAGGAGACCATCATTTTAACTGTATTTATTTTACCCCATAGAGATAGATTTATCATTTTCCACTTGTCAAAGTTGGTCTTGATATTCTGAAGGACTGGGTTCATTTTAATTTGTACCAATGCCTGGAAATCTGTGGTTAACTTTATGCCCAAATATTTCATTCCTGATGGTATCCAAGTGAATGGAAATGCCCCAATATCAGAATTTGAGCAACTACTAGAAACAGGCATTACTTCTGATTTCTGCCAATTCATTTTGTAGCCTGAAATTCTTGAGAAGCTCTCAATAATATCCATAACCCCTGGAATAGAGGAGGCTGGCTCCACCAAAATCAATAATATGTCGTCCGCATATAGAAACGTGTTATGCATTTGACCCCCTGTCCTCACTCCCTTAATTCTTGGATCATTTCTTATAGCAACTGCCAACGGTTCTACAAATAGGGTAAATAATAGTGGGGATAATGGGTCCCCCTGCCTTGTGCCTCTTCCTAAATTAAAGAAAGGGGACATGGTGCCATTTGTAAGAACAGCTGCCCGCAGTACAAAACCTTTACCCATTTGATAAATCCTTCTCCAAAGCCAAAGGCCTCTAGTGTATGTATTAAATATCCCCACTCTACTCTATCAAATGCCTTCATTGCGTCAAGAGAAAAAGCAGCAACAGGCACATTTTTCTCACGGTTTGACCACATAATATGCAATAGGTGCCTAAGGTTGTCTGCAGAAGATCTACCTTTAATGAATCCAACCTGGTCCTCATTGATAACTCTTGGTAAGACTTTCTCCAGTCTCATTGCCAGTATCTTAGACAAAATTTTACAATCCACGTTCTCCAAGCTAATTGGCCTATAACTACTTGGTTCATATGGGTCCTTATCTTTTTTGAGTAGTACAGTTATTACTGCATCATTGAAAGTAGGAGGGAGTAGCCCCTCCTCCAATGCTTCTGTGTAAACCTTTGTTAAAATGGGTGCCAGCAAGTCAATGTTGATCTTATAATATTCAGCTGGAAAGCCATCAAGACCAGGTGACTTTCCAGATTTCATTGACAGAATTGCAGCTCTAACCTCTGATTCATCTATAGGCGCATCCATCATATCTACTTGTGCTTGAGACACAACAGGGATCTCTATATTTGAAAAAAATTCTGCATACCTATCCTTATCAACAGGCATTTGTGATCTGTATAAATTGTCATAGAAATTCTTAAATATGCCATTAATTTCTGTATTGTCTGTTACCACCTCCCCTCTAGATTAAGAGACTAGAATCCTTTCTCTTCAATTGTGAGGCCAACAGTTTACCAGCTTTCTCGCCGCTCTCATAAAAACTGGACTTCAACCTGAAAAGGGCGTATTCTGCTTTTTTATTATAAATCTCATTGAGCTGATATTTCAGGTTACATATTTCTTTAAACACATGGTTTCCTTATTTTTGATCTGAGATTCTAAATCCTTAATCTTCAAATAAGACACTCTTTTTAAATAACTTGACTGTGAGATGAAATAGCCCCTCATATACGCTTTTGAAGCTTCCCATACACTTGAAAGCTTCTCTGTTGACCCCACATTCTGATAAAAAAAAAATCTTAACTGATTGAATGCCAAGCTGTTTTCGGGAGCTTTGTCCTAGAGTGCCAGCAATCTATACCATTGTTGATGCTCGTTTAAAAGGTGAGACTTTAAGCTCTCGGTGGGTGCAAACCGTGTATTTCTACATGCCTCTGTTCCTGAGAAATCGCTGTTTTTTTTTTAGAAATGGAGATATAACGTCTTTCATGAAATATGAAGTGATGCCTGTTACCAGAGAATGTCTAATTGGAAGAGAATTGGCACTGTCTGGTTACTTCCGGTTTCTGGATTGGTTGCAGTTCCTCCTCAGATTCCACTTGAGGGCGCTCTCAGGCTCCAGGGCTATGGAGCTTTACCCCTCAATATCCACTTCTCTGGATAATTTTTTGAGTAGTAATTTGAATGTTCCATTCGCTAGGAGAGGCAAAGAAAATACACACTGTTGATTGTTATATTTTTTGAAGTCACGTAAGTCTTCTAAAAAGCCTTTCAAATATGTCAATGACGTCATTCATTAGCACAATGCTAGCGTGATATGGGTAACAACGACCCAACCTGTAAGAAATGAAAAGGACATAAGTACTCGTTCATTCAACTTTAGATCTAAAATCTATATTGAACTTGCATAAACTACAATAAAATCTACGATTCTTCCACGACAAGCAGGTGAAAGAGATACATTTAGCCGTCTAGCTTCATAGACCCCCATTCAACCTGCACTCGCCCGCGATCACCCCCAGTGGAATTCTAATGGAACTGCAACCAATGTCGATACAATGAGGCTTAATAGGAAGTGACAAGGCTCTCCGTAGACGGGCTCTGCTGTTACTTACTTGTGTAAACTTTCCGGGAAGTGATCAGCGAGACCTGGCGAGACTGCCACCTAGTGATAGACCCACGAAAATGGCCTGGTTTTGACCTGACGTGCATGCGTCACTGATTCGACCCAAAGCGGCAACCGAGTTATGATAAAATGTCCAGATTGTGCGTTTTCATGAGTTTTCGATCGTCATATATTTCATTTCCATTAATCACAGAGTTCCCAAAATCACATATAAGGTGTGTTAGAGTGTCTAGTTTCGTAATTTAAAAAAAAAAGCTAAAAAGTAGTACAGTTATTTGATAAGGTTTGTCCACTAGATGGCGCATCGTTGCAGTGAGACGTAATTTTGTTGGAAGTTAAAAGTGGGTTGGAAAAACAATGGACGCTTCCTACAAGGACTGTAATTTACCGCAGAGAACATCTAATAAGGATAGGACGATGTTCACATGAAATGTAATTCCCATTTCTTCTTGAAGCCGAAATAAATCTGAGGATGTTTATCGGACATGCTTGGTTTTTACTGCAGGTACGTTAATCTTATAATATCAAGGACCTAGGTAATGTTACCGTTAGCGTTGGTTGAGTGATGGAGGCCAATTTGATTGATTGCATTTGTAGAAAACTATAAATGCGGTTATACCAAGCAAATTGATAGCAGCACTGTAATTGTATCTTTCGACTGTCATTTATTGCACGTGCTACAAAATTATTCTGTGCAATGGAAGATTTACCAACGTTACACCGGTCTGATACAGTTTGCCTATACAAGCGTGAGACTGAGACGCCTGTTTATTTTGTTTTAAGTGCGTGCAGGGTGTGAGAGGGGAATCGATGTGCTTTGAATCCAGCTTGGTAGTTGTAGTCTGTGAAATTAAAAAGCACGTGTGTGTGAAGTATCCAAACAATTACACCTTCATTTCATTATGCTAAAATAATTCAGTGGAAATGCATGGATTCCAGTTGCTGCTATTGGAAGAAACTGGAATCCATGCATTTCCACTGAATTATTATCATACCAGTTCATTCTTACTCGTTGCTCGACTTATCGTGACTAAATTCAAGATGGCTGCAAACGCTAAACTTTGTGAAGATACTGTCTGTATAAATCGTCTTGTAAGTAAACTACCAGTGCTTTTTCAAAGTTCTCAATGTCTCGTTTTAAATGTCAGGGCCCTCGGAAGTCTACCAATGAAGTGTGGAGATACATTGAGCCTCGTAAATGGGTGTAAAACAGTGATTTATTTGCATGGCTAGCCCGATGCCGAAGCACCACTATTGAAAAAGCTGTTGGTAGCATCGGCTAACTAGCGCCAGATTTTGGAGTGCAGGGGACAAGCCGAGATGGGCTATGAGACATACGTTCACACTCGGTATCATGTTTCAATACACTTTAGGTCAATATCACACCGGAATTCTCCTTTAAGCAATATTGACTGAGACTCCCACTTACTATCGACTCCACCTACTTCCTAAGATGGTGTCCCCTTGCCCAAATATGGTCTCTGGTACTTGACTTCCTGCCAACTAATTGGCAAGGCCATCTTGGCAATTAGCCCTTTTGTCTCTATGCATGCAGTGGAATTCTTTTTAACAACAAACGTGAGAACATCTTTTGTCCATATTTGCATGCTTCCTAACAATGGTTGAGTTCATGAGATTCTGATGGCTCATTTAAATTCGTCTGGACCTCCTCCTGACCCATTGTTATAATTGATAGCCGTCGTTTACCTTCTCTGTCGAGGAGACGACCCTGGAAGCAGAGAACAAAAAGGAACTACAGGCAATATTTAAAGCGAGAACCATTTTGGTATAACTCATATTGTTTGGCAGGATAGTAATTCTTACATTGTGTTATTGTAAATAGTTTTGTATTAGTGTTCTTGTACTGCCTGATCCTTTTAAAACTGTATTTAATTTATTTTACACCGGTACATCGTTATATTTTGCTTTCATGAAAATAAAAACGTTTATAAAATTCATAAGAGACTGTTCATGCTGTACCTCTTATACATTACATCCACAAACTTATAATTAAAAAAAGGAGCTGTGGTAATTTACCATTTTGAAACACCAAATGACAGTAACATGGTCAATAATGTTTTATGACCGCCGTGCAGCGAAGCGGCGGTCATATAGGTTTAGTCAGATTTTTTTTCTTTTGTCCAAATTTCCGTCAAGGATTCCCGGGACACTGAAAGACTGGGGTACACGAAACTTGGTGGGCATGTAACCCCACATGGATAGCATGAAACCATCGTTTTTCGTTTTGATCTGTAGCCCCCCCGCTGGACTGGACCCCCCCAAAAGGAGGGTAGGGCAGACACAGTTTTCTGTGAATATCTTGAGAACCGTAGGGCCTAAGATGACCAATGTTTTCCATTTGTTTGCCTCCAGGGGTCATGTTAACCCATTTGATATGCACACATGTGCATAAACAGATACAAACGCACACACATACATTCACAGTAATCATACGTATGACACATACTCACACAGTAGACATATGTACGCATGCATGCACATGCACAAGCAGGCACACACACAAGCACGCACACACAGACACACACACACACACACATAAACATGTACACGCACACATGCACACAAGAATTTCTCAGAATTATGAACAGGCAAGATGGGAGTGGGGTTGTATAAAATGAATTTTACATGTGAAATCTATGAACTAATCATGTTTTGGTACTTGTTGTCTAGCAGATACCAGTGAGAATTGAGTGTGGATAATGCAATTCAGTGAGAATCATATAGGCCTTTCAGCGTGATTTATTTTTGTGGAAAAAATGTGCTGGACTGGGCGGCGGTCATATTGTGTACCGCTCTGCGGTACATCTAGTTATTATTATTATTTTATCTTCTTATTATTTCATTGTCATTGTTTTTTATGTTTTTTTCTCACTATGTATTAATGTCTTTTTCGTTCCATGTCCTTATGTTTTATCTGTTCACCATTGTCTTCTTTTAACTTCTTGTCCCCTGGTATGTTACACTCTAAAAAACATTGGGTTAAAAACAACCCAATCAACCCAACCACTGGGTAAATAGTGGTTGAGCCCAGCACTGAGTTATATTAGCCCCGAAAATTGGGTTGTTCAGTCAACCCAATGAGTTGGGTTGATAGTCTAACCCAAACATTGGGTTAGACTATTTAGTTTAGGTTAAACCTACATAATTGTTGGGTAGGCTATCTTATACAACCCAGCATTTATATTATTTTCACTGTCATTTCTGGGTTATGCTGACTTAATTTGTGGGTTATTCTAAGTATCTTATTTTCCTCCTTAATTCAATCACTATTAAGTAACGGATAATGGACGACACGGTGGTCTGTTCACAGAAGTTAATGCACGGTCGAGGTTGTAAAACGGCCCCGACGCGAAGCGGAGGGCCGTTTAAACCTCGTAGTGCATTAACTTCTGTGAACAGACCACCGTGGAGTCCATTATCCCGCTTATTCCACTGTTGCCACTTGCGTTGTGTTCATTTCCTGTTACAATTTAAACGTTTTAATCGCTAACACTGTCTTGTTTGTAGAACTAATTTCTTCCGACACATATCAACTAATTTCTCAACTCACAGGACAAACTGCCGTTACTAGTTCTAAATGGATGGTTGCTACGGCCAAAGGCCAGTCGTTAGTTCTATCTCTCCCGTTGTCAAGCGGGCGTATCCCAAGATTCTGATGAACTTTAACTTTGAAACATCGCTATTTTACTTAGCCTACGGTTATCCATCTAGCTAAAAGCCACCTCCGTCATATGCTACAATGTTGCAATGTTCTGAACGCCTGCATTTTACAGCTCGGATGCAACGTGACAGTTCATTTAAACTTCACAATGAGTTTGGCGAATTAATATACAAGTGTGATACGGCCAAAAAATGGATCTACTTCATAGGTGTGCAGATAACATACGGTTAATGGTCGTTCTAAATTACGTAGGACAATGGGAAATTCAACCAAGCAGTGGAATAATTGATAATAATTAAAACAAATGTTTGCAAATCATTAATGTTACAATATAATGTTTTATTATACGGCTCTTCACAATGCAAGTAGAATGCTCCATTGACTTGAATGGGATTTCCGAAAGTTCTAGCGGTCATTATTTCTTGGGAAAGGACCTCTGAAAACAAGAATGACCGCTGTCAATGGCAACGGAGTTTGCGCTTGGAACTTCATTCAAAAGTGAAAGCAGACGGTTGATCAGCTGAGTTCTAAAGAATGTTTGATTCAAGTTCAGCGTGTGTTGCGAACTATTTGTTTCTCAGCAAAAGCCACGACGAAACGGTAACAAATAAGTGTAAAGAGACATATCATGGAGTTTATTTTTTCGTTTTGGCAAGTAGCCGTATAATAAGCGGGATAATGTATAGAACGCCGGTCATTATGGGAAAATAAGTCCCTTCAGGGCGAAACAAGACCCTGTCTGGACTTATTTTCCCCATAATGACCGGCGTTCTATACATTATCCCTCACTTAAAATCCATCCAATGGGCAACAATAGCCATGCAATGAAATAAAACAGTTCAACATTTATTTATTTGGCAGTTTATTTTTTGAACAGATAGCTAGAAAAAGCTTGTGATACTTCCATGAAGGCAGGCAGATTCCACCGTCCGTTTTGGGGGTCACCCTTGTGAATCAAAGAAAAAAAAAGAGTGCATTAATCACTGTTATTTACAGAACTTTATATCAAGACTTTCATGAACTATTATCATTGAATGACGTTGACAAACATTAAAAATCCACCAGGAGACAAAATATTAGCGGAACACACTCGGAAACCATGACCACCTATGGAGTTGTTATAATAACTTGTAGCTAGATGACTGTCTGATAATGCTACAACCAAAAACATCCAGTAACGTTAAGTTACATGGCTATAATATGAAGCTACCCTGAATGAATTAATAAGATGTTGTTTGCCATTATTATTACCGTACGTGTGGCTTGTGAAGAGACTAACATTACTTCAACTGTGTTAGCTAATATTAGCTGTCAAACGTTAGCTGCAACCATAGGCTACAGCCACCACGAAGCATATTTAATTAGCATAGCTTCTAGATAGCTATATGGTCGTCTGCTAATGTTAACCAGCTTGGTATGCTCATTTTAGTTCGTTGTAAAAGTTTGTTTTGTTTCTGTCAGCAGTTCATACCCAGTGAACAAAGAACTATGTTTTTATGAGTCTGTCTTTGTGTATATTTAACATTAACAGTAATTGTAAGTTAATGTTAGCTAACGTTAGTTAGCATGAATGACACAATTGTTAACCTGCTTGAGGCTGAACGAAATTGGCAGGCAGAATATCCATTCATATCATGAAGGGGTGGACTTTTAAAATCCGTCGGGATAAAAATAAAAAAAAGTTAAAGATACATACCTTATGAAATCGCCTGATTTCCATTGCATGTTGACAGCTGCTGGACTGGACGGTTGGATGAATAACGATGTTTTTTCGAACTCTCAAATAACTATGCAGCTGTGTTAAAGTCACCCAGTGCTGGGTAGTGTACTCCACGTCAGGTGGGAGAGAGGAGGGGCACTGTCCCAAACTATCAAC
This sequence comes from Alosa sapidissima, assembly GCF_018492685.1. Classification (NCBI taxonomy): domain Eukaryota; kingdom Metazoa; phylum Chordata; class Actinopteri; order Clupeiformes; family Clupeidae; genus Alosa; species Alosa sapidissima. The sequence continues at coordinate 48,593,689 of NC_055957.1, read as the reverse complement.
CAAACAATCTGGGTTACAGAAAATAACTCAACATGAGTAAAAACAACCCCACAAAATGACCTGACAGCCTCAACCCAGCGTTTGGGTTGAGAAAATAACCCAGTATTTTTTAGAGTGTATATATGATCAAACGTTTGATAACAGTTGATATTGTGTATATACTGCACTTTATACTGCACTTCTTGAGTTTGGTTAATACATTTTGTTTTTTTAAAAATCCCTCATTGGCGAATGTATTTCAAAGATGGAGGCGCAACATTGATTCAGCTATTCGGAATAGCAGATTCTACACTTATGAGAATACTTTGATTAGTAGGTGGAAATAATTACACATTGAAAGAACAAAGGGGTTTTTGCTAAGAATTAACTCAAAAAATTACACAATGTAGCTTTAATGTTATTGATAACATAGGCTAGCTACCAAGACGTAGTGGAGCTCAACACTGGATAAGTTTATAATGTTTCTTCACACTATTTGAGTGGTGTCTCGTAAGGAACCAACTCGTGTTCCGTAGTTCTTGGAATGGTTTTCTGAGTGTGTTTAGAGGTCCCAAACGTGCTTTATCTTATGCCCCCAAAGATTAGCGTTATATCTAATTTCGAAGCGCTACAGCCAGGACAGATCTCTGGTTTGATCGAATCAATTTTTGTTAGGTTTTTTGCTTACCCCAACACGGGGTGACCTTAAGGAAAATGATTTTGGAGTTAAAAATGTCTGGGTTTCTCCTTTAAAGCATTGTTTGCGGTGGAGCACTTCAAAAGGAGGATACCCTACCTAGGTCCACACCGACTCGACCAAGAGATCAAAACAAAACCCAGACTATCTAAGTTGCTCATGCAATGCATTATACATTACTAGTCATTGTCTTTTGTAAGTAATTCATTATATTACAATATAACTTTGATAAATAAAAAATAGACTGAGAATAATGGCTACAATCTTGGTGTGCAAATGCAACATTTTGGTCTTTCTCTCTCATTGATTGAAGTGTGGTATAACCTAACCATGTTAGGTCTGTTGCATGAATTAGGGAAAGATTTCTGAAGGTATCAAATTACAGTAACAGCTTAGGCTACTCTTCCTAACTCTTGGAATGTCTTTTCTGGTACCAAATGTCTGGATGTCATCGGTGCAAAAAAAAAGAAACCCTTCTCAATTTTGGGTTACTGAGAATTGTAAAACATACAATATTACTTACATTTTATTGGTAATGCTTTACATTACTGTAATTATATTACATTTGTAACACCCCAACACATTCAGCTATAGCTAAGCTATTAATCCTCATCTGGGGGCCTGAGGTTCCTGAATCCAGTAGAGATACGGAGCCCCGATCGGTCCCCGCAAATGGCCGCAAACAGATGCCTTCCTTGATTTGGTCCCTACCAGTTCTGCCACCAACTTATGTAAAGGGGCTGCCAGCTTGGCAAACCCCTCCACAAAGCGGCGATAGTAGCTGGCGAAACCCAAAAATGAGCGGAGCTCGGAGAGGTGGGAAGGCCTTTGCCAATTAGCTACCACCTCTACCTTCTTTGGGTCAGTCGAAACGCCCTGACTGGAGATGACGTGACCCAGATAACCCACTTCTTTCTGGAAAAACGCACATTTCTCCAACTTGGCTTTTAGGCCCTCCTGTTGCAGGTGTCCAAGTACCACGTCCAACCGCTGCAAATGCTGTGACACAGAAGAAGAGAAAACTACCACATCATCCAAATATAGCAGTAATGACTGGCACTGCTGGTCTCCAAACATTCGCTGCATAAGTCTCTGAAAAGTACTAGGGGCATTACAAAGCCCAAACGGCATTCTGTTCCACTCAAAGAGACCGAACGGAGTACAGAAAGCCGTTTTAGCCTTGTCAGACTCTGCAACAGGGACTTGGTTGTACCCACTCGCCAGATCGAGAGTGGAGAACCAGCAGGCCCCAGAAAGAGCATCCTTACGAGTCTTCCCATTTAACTGGCGGTAATCCACACACAAGCGGGAACTCCCATCTTTCTTCTTAACAAGGACGATGGGGGACGCATAGGGGCTGCAACTCTCCCGAATGATCTGTGCCTCCAGCAGTTGTTGGATGTGAGACTTTACCACTTCGTATTCTGAAGGGGGCAGCCAGCGGTAGCACTGCCGGGCAGGGACATCATCCACTAGGGGGATCTCATGAGTAATGAGGCGAGTGCAACCCAAATCCCCTTCATGAGCAGCAAAAACTGAACTTTAACTCAGCAGCAGTGACCGAACCTGGCTCTGATCTTGACCCGATAGGGCGGACAAATCTAGGGCCTCTATTTTGGACTTAATTGGGTCAGGAGTTACTGGATTCAGGACTGAGCAAGTGCAACCCATACTTCAGCTACCAGGCAGACTAACCACATATACCTCAGTCAGACTGCCCAGTATAGAACGCGGGTACAGTAGGGTGTCATTAGTTCCCACGTTGACTACAGGGATATAAGCGGTGCCGTGGGTCACTTGAACTAATGATGGGGATGCCAAAAGACCAGCAGGCAAACCAGAAGATAGAGGCTCAAAAAGAGCCATGCCCCCAGTCATTAAACTGGAACAGGTAGTGGCTATAAACTTGAGTGTCCCCCCTCGTACTCTGACGGTTCTGTCGATTGCCACCAAAGATCTACTAGTCTGATGACATTGCTGCAAAGCTTCGAACACTGGCTCTGGGGCCTCTGCTACAATGGGTGACTCAAAAAGGGAGGGGCCATGTTGGCCGAACAGTTCATGATAACATTTTCCTATAATGTTCATCCCTAATACCCCAGGAACCTGAGACATGGAACCCCCTAAGGGATCCTTGACAACCAATACCCCACACCCTGGTACATCCTTATTACAAAGCTTAACGTCTAATTCTAGGTAGCCAAGGTATGGGATTCCTAAACCGTTAGCAGCACCAAGCTGCAGCCATTGACACTGCCTAAGACGATCCTGACCCCACGGTTCAAAATGGTGTCTGAAGAAAGTCTCTGTAATGGTCGACACCATGGATCCTGTATCTAACAGGCAAGGCACCTCCACACCCCCCATACTAACACTTATATGTGGGCAAGATGACATAAGTTGAGGGTACTGTCCCTATATCTCCCTTCACTACACTGGAGCCATTTAAATCCCCATCCGAACTGTGGCTCAATAGGTCGGTGGGTGCTAGTTTTCCTGTGGCTGACTGGACTGGTTGGACCTCTGGATAGCAGGTGAACTAGAAAAGGAAGTGGCTCTAGGACGGGGAGGGACCCTCTGGCCTTCGCAATCTCGAGCAAAGTGGCCTGGCTGCTGGCACCTTCTACAGATTACAGGCCCAGAGAAAGCTCTGCTGGGTTGTTTAGAGGCCTGGAGAAGACCAACACTACGAGTGAGGAGGTCAAGCTGTTCCTGCTGGCGTTTTTTAAGATCTCCTTTAGTTCAACTAGTTCAGGGTTTGGTGTAGGACTCTGAGGTGGGTGCCGTGGCTCGCCCTGAACGCCATACACTATACCATAGGCAGAGGGGACAGACTGACTCCTGCCCCTCATTGTTGTTGGCATGCCTTCACGCTCCCACCTAATGGCCTCCCTACGAACTTCCAGTAGAGTGATAGTGGGTTCATGCCACACCAGTTGTTACAATTCCCTACAGAGTGCACCGTCAGTTATGTACTCAATAAATTGATCCCGTGACATTACCTCTGAATTTGGTATGGCATGGGGCACAACCTGTCTGATCTTCCCCATCAAACTCATTAATGCCAGGCAGAATTCCAGTAGACTCTTCCCGTCCTTTTGCCTTCTTGAAAAGAATGCCTCCTGCAATGACACATGGGACTCACAACAACCATACAATTCACGTAAAATTGCTGTAATTTTATCTGGATCCCTCCTCTCCTCAGCAGAACGATATTTCATTTCCTCCCTGGCTTCTCCTTCTAAATGGTCAAAGAGAAATGCAATCCTGCTGACTACGCCAAATTGTGACAGAGCAGTATAAGGGGAGGAGGAAAAGGTGTACCCCAATTAATAGTCCCGACTACGCCACCCCAGGGGAACCACTGTAATTACCCCCTAGGGAAATACCAAGGTAACCTCACATAGAATACCCACACAGGTTCAAATGCACTACGCAACAGACGTGAATTCCAATAAAATGAAAGTTTATTCATGGTAAAGGGAAAAAGGGGAAGTGGAACTGCAGATCTCTTATGCTGGGGAAACCTAAAAGACTCACAATGGTTAAGGACAATAGAAAAATATATATTTATTAAATATTGTTGTATGACAAGTTCTTAAAATTAGATCTTATGGATCATACATTGGAGTCTAGGCATTTGAGGGACCAAACGTCCACAGAACTCAATAAATGCAGCTTGGCGGGAGCTAACCCAAGGGAGACACGCTACTGATGATGGTGTTCCAAGATTCACACCAAACACACATGCACACACACTGGTAGTGAAGTGAGTTTCTCTATAACGCAGACTGCGGTAAGCAGTACACTGCACCGCACAGCTCACCGCACAGCACAGCGACACACAGCACAATAAAGCACAGCAAACATGCAGTGATAGGGTTCCGCCACCAGGTGCCTAGCGTCCCCTTAGGAGCGCCCCGACCTGCCAAACAAACAAACAAAGACAAAACAATTAAGGCACCAGAGGATAGCAGTAAATCAACCAAAGACACTAACACTAACACTGGCAACATGCAGTAGATGTTATAATTAGGCAGCTTCACCAACAAAACCAAAAGGAAACCCAAAATAAAGACCCAGAGTCTACGAAAGTGGCAAATAAAGTTAAATTCAATTTGCAAAATTTTAGGCCAAAAAGGCTGCCAAGTTGTTTTTATATACCATGATCTTTTCACATTTTAAGTATTGTTTTATAAAATGGTCATTTACTGGCATAACTACCCTTAAAATCATTGAATCTCTGTTTAAGAAAGCCATAAAAACTTTTGATAAAACTATTGTCATTTCACCATTACGATATCTTAGAGACACACATTTTTAAGCTTTGACAATTTTAAACACTTTAAGTATGCTTGTTTGGTATACAAAGTGCTGCACAATCTTGGCATTCATGGCTGACTGCAGACGCGCCACTTCCCTCCCCATATTCCAAGATTAAGATAGTAGCCTATACAAAAAGCACTTCGTACTATCATAAAAAAAATTGTTAAAACGAATAGCTATTTGCAATTTGACAAAACACTGGTCCTCATTTTGCGAATGCGAGGACGATATGAGCCTGTTGCATTTAGTTAGATGTCCAAGTCATGCATAATGTTTGAAAACCACTGGCTCGTAATCACAATAATTTAACACACGACAGTTGGATAACCTACTTCATCATGTCCCCATGCCTACATTTTGTGAGTAGCATAGAGATTGTTAAAAACAATAAAGTATGGCTCTCCGTTTGGGACATCGAAAACTTATATTTTTAATAGACTACCGTCGAAGATGCTGACTTCCAAAAGCCTCGGGATAACACGTTATCTCCACTATCATCAGTCATGCCCCTTGATCAAAGTGGGGAATGAAATAAAAGTTTGAGAACCACTGGCTTAACAAGTTACCTACAGTCCAGAACACAGAATCTGTTGCAATATTCTGATGATCGGCGATGATATCGGCAAATGTTTGTTTTCCAAAGTAAGAATTTCACTTCACCATGCACCTTCGACAATACCTGGCCTACCTGGTATCATTACAAACATTATTCTGTGTCCTAAAACTGGCATATTTTATGGCATTGCGTCATGTAAGTTCGTTGCAAAATCTAGAGAAATGTGTGAGGTGGTCAGCGGGGGACAATTGAGACACACATTGGATTGTGTTATTACTTGAACATTCCACACTATCCACAGCTGTGGTAGGCCTATCAGGGGCAGGAGGATTACTGTCAGCGCAGGCTTTATATAAAATTCTTCAACAGAAGGCCTCGAATGTTGTGTTGACCCTCCGAGAATAAATAAAGGTTGAATGAATGAATGAATGAATGCAGGCTTGCCCAAAATAAAGGCATGTGGTTTGCGCAGCCTACAGTAAATAACAGACCCGCCAGAATGTGCGTTATGATGCTTTTTTACGAGCAAGATGTTTTTGGTACCCTACGCACACTGCATGTTCTTAAATAACAATGATCATCAGTAATATTCGACCATTAATTTGGGCAAGCGTGACCACCTTGATTGGCTGATGATTGTAACGCGGGCATGATTCCAAACACCTCCCTTACGATGATGAGTGACAGGTGACAGGTCTCAGAATTCGTGCGCTACACAAGGACGGAAGATGATGAATAACTGGGTCCGTAGGCTATTCACAAAGGCTTTTATCTTACTACTAGGAGTAGGCTACTCCTAAATCGCACTTAAAGATTTTAGATTGGAGTTTTCTCTTAAAAGTTATTCACAAAGCCTTTCAGACAACTCCTAAACTAGGAGTGAGTCTTTGTGGCAATGGATGACGTCATTACTCATGCACGAGCTTGACTGTTTGGTTTCGTGATAGCCTATGATAAACGGCTTATGGCCAAATATGTGAAAACGTTAAAATACAGTAGCCGATAAACCCGGAAAAAGTTGACAGTGATTTTTTCATAATCACTTTGGAGGGTCATAGAAAAATGTATTGCTGGCGAGGGAGGGTCACGTCTTTTTGGACTAATGCTCCCAAAACTCCTCCGGTAGCCCCTTAAATAAATAACGAACAGTCCCTAATGAAGTAAACTTGTGACCATCAAAAATCGTTTATCGCCTGTAACTCCGTGATAACAGGACGTAACAGGAAGGCATTTGGCTGAGCAACGGAGGTTAATACTCTATATTTTGTCCAAATGATGTCTGTCTATCATCGTTGCACTCGGAGAAAACCAGAATGTTTAATTTGTCCTGCGTCTCTACGGCTGCAAATGGGATTCACTCGCAGTTAACCAAATATTTCTTTATTAGGGCAGGGCAGGCATATTTCTGGTAATTACATTATTTCTAAACCAGTCTGCTAAAGTCTGTAGTGAAGTCTGTGTAGGGTTTTCCAGGCTCCATTTCTTTTTACGAGACACCCTGCTCACTTGAGCCATCTACCGGTTGTTTGGGTTGTTGCAGCGTCTCACTGGAAAAATACAAATTAAAGTCGCGTGATACCGTCTGATCCCACGCGCGGACCGCCAGTGAAGCTGGCCAAGTCGAAGCACTGCCCACTGTATATGTTTTGTCCTATGTCACCTGCCTAGGGACTGCAGATGAAAAGTAGTTACTTTTACTAATTCTGGCATATTTATATGATGTTTTTTACACAATGTTCATTAATATGCATGGTCCCTATCAAATAAACCAATAAAATAAAAAATAAGGAATGCACTAATATTTTGTTCGTAGTACCAGTTTGCAACAATTATTAGTTAACACCTATTAGCTACTCGACCTGCGCCCTGTGATTAGCCGGCAAAAATGCTTGAGTGCTAGATGCACCGTGAAAAGTTCCAGTGCATTTATGTGAGGCCGCTGCAGCTGCTTGCTCCATGTCCCTCGGACCGCTCGCCCCTCGCACACCGCTCCCCAACCTAGGAGGGAGGCATCCACCCTGCTGCGGGAAACTATTCCTCTGGGGCTGACCGGACGATCTTGGCTGCTGCTGCGGGTGCTGCCTGCGCCTCTGTCTCTGCCGATGTACCGCCATCGGAGCTAGTGAGGGGGCGGGATGGGAGATCGCCTCCCGCCGGGGCAGGGATGTCTTGTGAGCTACGGCGCTATTCTGCAGCACCTCAAAATGCTCCCTCATACTCTCAACAATCTGGAGGAGGAGATGGACGCATCCAGCAATGGAGTCTTCTCCCTGTCAGGTAGCTGGGATAGCGTGAGCCACAGATGGCGTACCAGCCACACCAAATGGCCCATTGCTCTGCCCTGTGCTAGGGCTGCGCACTTCGAGGCCCGCAAGGCCAGGTCCAGTGCTCTCCTTTATTCAGGGAGTGGAGTCAGGGCTTCTTCGTCCACCGCAGCCAGCCTCATGCTCTCCCCGGCGTAGACCTGGAGGAAGGCTGTGGTGTTGAGGGCACGGCATGCCTGCCCCACACAGGCGTAAGCCTTAGACGCCTGACCGGCAGTGGCCCTGCGCTTAGATGGCAGAGTGGCCGGGCTACGGGCTGATGCTCCCTGTGGGGCGAGGTAGGCAGCCAGCGCCTCCTCCACCTTGGGCAGGTGGATCAGCCCCTGCTCCTCTGCCCCGTGCAGGACAGAGAAAGGCCCGAAACCCTGGACGGGTGATCACGCTGGATAGCGCATCATCCACTCTCCTCCGGGATCTGGTCCAGCGAGCTACACTCGGAGGCCATGAAGGACACCTGGTCATCATCATGAGACCCCACAGAGCTTCCTGGAGATGCCGCAGCAAAATCGCCAATGGGGGACTCTGCAGCCAGCCCGACCGGCAAATTCATCTCCCCCTGCTCGACCAGCAGCCACTCGGGAAGCGCAAGTGGCTCCCCGAGAGAGGCAGGCTGGGAGGGGGGCTGTTGGCTTCCATCTCCTCAAGCAAGCGAGCCCGGAAGAGGACAGCCTTTGGCCCCAGCCACTCGCAGTGCGAACAGAATTGTGGGACCGCCAACTCTGTCCGGGCATGAGATATACCCAGACAGCTTATGCAAATGGAATGTGGGTCCAGGGCGGGGATGAACTGCCCACACCCCTGGACACACCGCTTCATTTGGGCAGCCTCGGACATACTTGCTTTTTTATGATTTTATTTATTTATTCTGTTATTTCAGTTGTTTCAGATCCTATTCTTCCGTTCTCAGACCAGTGGCAATAGACGTCACTGAAGAATGAAATAGGGCTTTCAGACATAACCTCCGGAGTATATGCGGAGGTTTGTGAAACGGAGGTTAGATATGATGCTAACCTGCGGACCTTATACTGACGATGAAGTGGTTCGTTTTTTCCTGGTTTATTTTTCCAAAAGAATCTCCACTGTCCCAATGGCAGGTGGCTTTTGTGGGATACACACCTGCTAACTACAATGTGTGCCTGCATTTCGTTGAGTGGCAGCCCAAATGATAATCTGCCATTCACATGCCTTTTGTGTGTTCCTGCAAGTCAAATACTGTATGTGTACTGCATTTACGTAAGGAGCTTGGAATAAAATTGGGTTTTTTTCTTTTCATTTTCTCTAGCTAGGCATTTTTCATTCTAAACAAATATCGGGCTAAGCAGTGAGGTCATGAGAAGACTATCAATGAACAGAAAACCGACCGTGTTGGCCAACAATTTATTGAACACTCTTCTTATATTATACTGTAATACTGTTATTGTCGTCAATGACGTCGTTGTCCTGCCTTTTGAGCGCCTTCTGCTTATGTTGATTTGGTCTTTTGAATTCCTTTGGCCTTGCGATGTGGTTGTAGGCCTACATCAACGTGTCTCTTGCCGTTCCCTTCATGTATTCTATCATGACGCTGTCTGCCCTCATGTAGCTCCGTGATGTCTTCGTCTTTCCAGGTCGGAGATTTTCTGGACAGCATTATGCCACTCCGTCATACCCTGGTATGTAAGTGCTCCCGCCACATGGACGCATGAAAGAAACATCATCTCACATGGTGTGAATCTTAACCGCATGTTCTCCGCTTTGTTCAGACATAGCTCCTTTACATAATGTGAGGAGGAAATACTAGAGGGGAGCAGTAGAACAGCCGGCTAAGTTCGGACTTCCATATGACCTCCGGTCTTACACATGTCTGAAAGCCCTTAAATAGTGTTTGCCATTGGCCGTGCCGGCTAATATATAGCCGAGCCGTTTCGCGCCAATAGAACCTATTAGAGGACTTCAGTGGTGATCACGTGATCGAGGAGTGTATTCCCATTGATTAACGCTGAGTAGTTTGACTGATAGAGAACCATTCATTTTCATGTGAAGCGCAGGGTCAGTGTTTGAGGCTTTTTAAGTTTCAGGTTTGACCCTGGTCTGGTCTCAACCCTTCATGGACAAGAAGTTATGTTCAAGCACTGTTCAAGCACTCAGTAGTTCAACTGAGAAGAATGGGTGAATCTGGACACACTTTCTTTCTTGCCGTGCGCTGTCACTTTCTCTTTTTACTGCGTAAAAGACTACATTACAAGATTATTTTGTCAGGCCATAGGCTAATAAAATACACTATTAGTCGGACGCAAACCAGAATATTGAAAGAAGGAGGCACCAAGGCCACAGTGGCCTGTAAACCTCTGATTTTCAATGGGGCATCACAGCCATGGCCGCCGTGAAATTCCTACCCTGGTACAGTCTCTTCATCGTCTCGTCTTAGTCATGGAAAAAAAGGTCGCTGACTAGGGTTGGGTATCGTTTGGGTTTTATCCGATACCAGTGCTAAATCGATACTTTTAAAACGGTGCCGGTGCCTGAACCGGTACTTTGTTTTTAAAATGTTTTAAATTAAAATGGTCTAAAGCATGAATTGCTTTTTTTTTTATTGATAAGACCAATTTGAACATGAAATTGAACTGTTATATTCAATTTACTATCAATATCTCATTAATAATACATTTAAATGTTAAAACAGCTTGCCATGCATGCACACACAATGGTAAGCTCTGCTTTCAAGTTTACCCAGTGTAGGCGGTTTGCCATAACGTGTAGGGACTAGGGACTGCTGGAACATCTTTTTCAGCATTCACGCCTCTCTCCGAGAGTGAAGTGTCCAGACTCCTGACATGCAGCCGTCCTACCACATGCTCGCTGGACCCTATACCTACGAGCCTACTTCAGTCCATCAGCCCGACCATCGCTCCAGCTATCACACATGTGATCAATGCCTCGCTAACCTCCGGCACATTTCCAACAGCGTTCAAAATGGCCCGGGTAACTCCGTTACTTAAGAAAGCTTCTCTCAACCCTGCTCAAGTCGAGAACTACCGCCCTGTCTCACTACTGCCTTTCCTATCCAAAGGCATTGAACGAGCAATCTCCAAACAGGTCTCTGACTTCCTTTCACAGAACAACCTTCTGGATCCAAATCAGTCTGGGTTCAAAAGCGGCCACTCTACCGAAACGGCTCTGCTGTCTGTAACAGAAGCCTTAAAAGAAGCCAGGGCGACCGCTCGGTCATCAGTACTCATTCTGCTTGACTTATCGGCTGCCTTTGACACGGTTAATCACCGTATCCTTCTCTCTATACTCGCTGACATGGGAATCTCCGGTTCTGCTCTCTCCTGGTTTGAATCCTACCTCACAGGACGCTCGTTTAACGTATCTTGGCTTGGTCAGCTATCTGCACCTCACCATCTCACCACAGGGGGTCCCCCAGGGCTCAGTGCTGGGCCCCCTCCTCTTTGCTATCTACACCACCTCCTTGGGACAGATTATCCGTTCGCACGGCTTCTCATACCACTGCTATGCAGACGACACACAGCTCTATCTGTCCTTTCCACCTGATGACCCCCGGGTTTCAGCACGGATCTCGGATTGCCTTTCAGACATAGCTACATGGATGAAGGCACACCACCTCCAGCTGAACCTCTCAAAGACTGAACTGCTGGTCATCCCAGCTAAACCTACCATACACCACGACATCAACATCAAATTTGACTCCCTGTCTGTTTCACCGACCAGGACTGCAAGAAATCTAGGAGTTGTTCTCGACAACCAACTAAACTTCTCAGATCATGTTGCCTCAGTCGCCCGGTCATGCCGTTTCGCACTCTACAACATACGGAAAATCAGGACTTACTTGACTCAAGATGCTACCCAACTTCTGGTTCAGGCAATAGTCATCTCACGACTCGACTACTGCAATGCCCTCCTGACAGGTCTCCCAGCCTGCACAGTGAAACCACTTCAGATGATCCAGAACGCGGCGGCGCGCCTGGTCTACAACCAACCCAAAAGGGCACATGTTACCCCGCTGCTCATCCAGCTACACTGGCTACCTATGGCGGCCCGCATCAAATTCAAGTCTCTAACGCTTGCCTACAAAGTAGTCTCCGGTTCTGCTCCCACCTACTTGAATGCCCTCATACAGACTTACACTACCTCCAGACCGCTGCACTCCTCTGACGAACGACGTCTAGCTCTACCACCGGTACGCTCAAGCCAATCCAAACTTTTCTCATCTGTTGTTCCTCGTTGGTGGAACACACTGCCAGTTCCTACAAGGGCAGGGACATCCTTCTCCACTTTCAAAACACTCCTGAAGACCCAGCTCTTTAGAGAACATCTACTCTCATAGCAACACTTACAACAAGTCTTACTGATCCTAGCACTCACCAGCCGTTTTAAACTGACAAGTAACTGTTAAAAACAGCACTCACCGACGCACTTATTCTTACTGTACTCTAATGTTTTTTAAACTGTCCTAAAATTGTGAGAATTGTTCTAAAACTTACTGTTTACCATGTTGTTAGTCGCTTTGGTTAAAAAAGCGTCAGCCAAATGTAATGTAATGTAATGTAATAACGTTAAATGTTAAAACCGCTTGCCATAAAACTGCAAGGTCATGGACAACGGCATTTGCAAGCAAGTTAATCTAACAGGGACTCTACTTTCCAGTTAATTCAGTGTGTTCCCAAATGCTTCAAGAAATAGTCATGTCTTAACCCATAACACGCAGTAATTATGACCGCCGCGCAGCGAAGCGGCGGTCATATAGGTTTAGTCAGATTTTTTTTTTCTTCGCATGCCCAAATTTCCGTCAATGATTCCCGGGACACTGAAAGACCGGGGTACACGAAACTTGGTGGGCATGTAACCCCACATGGATAGCATGGAACCATCGTTTTTCGTTTTGATCTGTAGCCCCCCCACTGGACTGGACCCCCCGAAAGGAGGGTAGGGCAGACACAGTTTTCTGTGAATATCTCGAAAACCGTAGGGTTTAGGAGGACCATTTTTTTTTGTATGTTGATCTCAAGGGGCCATGTCAACCCATTCCATAACCACTCATTTCATGTATAGCGCCACCTAGTTAAACACAAAAAAGTAAAAATGAGGTGTTGTAATTGAAGGTATCTGTGACCTAACATAGTCAAAACTGCACAAAATTGGAAGTGTAGGATCATTATGACACCCTCTGTATGCACGCCAAGTTTTGTGGAATTCCGTTCATGGGGGGCCACACAATAAATTAATTTATGTTACTATACACCAACTGGCCTGTAGGTGGCCGGAGACAGTTTTCTGTGAATATCTCGAGAACCGTAGGGCCTAGGAGGTCCACCTTTTTTATGTATGTTGGTCTTAAGGGGGCATGTTAACCCATCCCATTACCACTTATTCCATGTATAGCGCCACCTAGTTAAAAATTAAAAAGCAAACAATTAGGTGTTTTCATCACAATATCTCTGGCTGACAAGGTCAAAACTGCACGAAATTAAAAGTGTAGGACCATTATGACACCCTCCGAATGCATGCCAAGTTTTCTGTACTTTCGTTCATGGGGGGCCTTACAATAAAATAATTTATGTGTACATTTAGTGACGTACACCAACAAGGATTCCCGGGACACTGAAAGACCGGGGTACACAAAACTTGGTGGGCATGTACCCCCACATGGATAGCATGGAACCGTCATTTTTCGTTTTGATCTGTAGCCCCCCCGCTGGACTGGATCCCCCGAAAGGAGGGTAGGGCAGACACAGTTCTCTGTGAATATCTTGAGAACTGTAGGGCTTAGGATGACCAATTTTTTCCGTATGTTTGCCTCCAGGGGTCATGTTAACCCATTCCATGTGCACACATGTGCATATACAGATACACATGCACACACATACATTTACAGTAATCATACGTATGACACATACTCACACAGTAGACATATGTACGCATGCATGCACATGCACAAACACACATACGCAGGCAAACACACAAGCACGCACATACACACACACACATAAACATAAACTTGTACACGCATACATGCACACAATTCAAGAATTTTTCCTGTCATCTACTTCCTGAATTTTTGGTCATTGATACCCGGGACACCGAACCACCGGGGTACATGAAATTTGGTGGGTATGTAGCCCCACTAGACTTTTACGGAAAAATTTAATTTCGTCCCCGGGGACCACCAGCACCAAATAAATATTCATCATCATCATCATGGCTGCATTTTCAGTATTGGCGATAAGTAGTCGTTTGTCCACTAGATGGTGCATCGTTGCAGTGAGACGTAATTTTGTTGGAAGTTAAAAGTGGGTTGGAAAAACAATGGACGCTTCCTACAAGGACTGTAATTTACCGCAGCAAACATCTAATAAGGATAGGACGATGTTCACATGAAGTGTAATTCCCATTTCTTCTTGAAGCCAAAATAAATCTGAGGATGTTTATCGGACATGCTTGGTTTTTACTGCAGGTACGTTAATCTTGTAATATCAATAAGGACCTAGGTAATGTTACCGTTAGCGTTGGTTGAGTGATGGAGGCCCATTTGATTGATTGCATTTGTAGAAAACTATAAATGCGGTTATACCAAGCAAATTGATAGCAGCACTGTTTGTATCTTTCGACTGTCATTTATTGCACGTGCTACAAAATCATTCTGTGCGATGGAAGATTTACCAACGTTACACCGGTCTGATACAGTTTTGCCTATACATGCGTGAGACTGAGACGCCTGTTTATTTTGTTTTAAGTGCGTGCAGGGTGTGAGAGGGGACTCGATGTGCTTTGATTCAAGCTTGGTAGTTGTAGTGAAATTAAAAAGCATGTGTGTGTGTGAAGTATCCAAACAATGACACCTTCATTTCATTATGGCTGCTTTAGCAACACACCTTAAGCTACTGTGTAGTGGGTCCCATTTAGAAGTGGCTACTTCATTCGCGCTTTCCTTGACTCATGGAGCTGCGTGAATGTTATTACAACTTTTCGCCACGATATGGCAGTTTAAGTCCGCTTGATACTGTAAGGCGTAAGCCATTGGTTTCCAAAGGAGATTTTATTTGTGTCGCCAGCATAGCCTATTGACAATTTATGTTGTAAATAGGCCTACCTTATAATCCTACCTGTAGCTTAGGGAAGCTAACAGCTTTCTATTAGGATCTAGTTTGTTAGTTACCGTTTTGTCATAACTCCCTGATGCATTTTTGCATTTAGAATAGCCAGAGCGTGTATATCTCAATCGGAAAATTAAACAATATCGAGTGCCTATGGACTAGGCTGGGTGAACCCAGCCTGATCTGCCCGCTATTTATTTTTTGATTTCTTAAAAGATTGAGCTTGGTCTGATGAAAGCCAGACTAGCCATGGACCTCAGTTACACAATGTAAGGGAACATGAATCAGCCTATATTTGCACGAACAATAACGGACAAAAGCTCTTCAACTTTGGCCCGTTAAAATGTGTATGAACAGTCTAGCGACGCATTTCATCAAGGCCCATTTGTTATTTGCACCACTGGTTAGATGTAAAACAGCATTTCGTTTCAGACTACTGTTACTTAATTTGTGCATTAACAATAACGTTTCAGACTACTGTTACTTAATTTGTGCATTGACAATAAAGTATTACATGAACTAAAGATGAAAAATCTTATGTAGAAGAAGAAACATTCACAAAAAAATCCATCCATCCAAAAATGACCTTTGTTTTTGATAGCTGTTGAAAACGGCATGGAACTGACAGAGATGTTTTTGTTTATAAATACATAAAAAATAAATAAATAAATAACATTATGCTGATACCTTTTGCTTTTCCCAAATACAGTGTAGCCTACAGGTGTAAGTGACCTTTCATCAATCCAGTTGCAATGGATGAACTGTGATGAACTGCCCTACTTTGTGATTGTTTAGAGATTTTAAAGGTTTTATAACAATGCTACATCTTCTTTGGCTATTCTACAATCTATTCACCTTTTCAGCACCAGTAGGCTACTTTCTGTGCAGCCGCACACACACACTCAGGCATGCCAAACAAGCATACACAAAAGTTTCAAGAGTGGGGGATGGAGTAAAATATGGAGACAAATTGAAGTGTGATTTATTTTTGCGGAACGGATGTACAGGACTGAGCGGCGGTCATATTTTGTACCGCTATGCGGTACATCTAGTTGACTTTGTTTTCAATGCTGCTTTGTATTTAAATATGTTATGCTGCCCCTTTATGAAACACACAAGTTGTAGGCTGGGAGGGGGGTTGGTCTGATAGACGGACCAATGAAGAGAGACTGACAAGTTTTTGAATGAAAGAGCGCCGCAGGTAGAGATGACAGGGGGGAGTAAATGGGGACAGGTTACCTGGGAAGACGCTGTTATTTTTTTTCCAATCGTATTTTTTTGGGATTACTATTTTTTGGTGGACAACGTGGAATGTTTTTGGAGCGCAATCAAAACCGCGATCGTCTTTTCCACTTTATGGATTAAACGCGTCGGACTGGGCATTTTCCTGAATATTGTAAACTCAAACAAGGCTGCGGTGAGGCAAAGACTTTCTTTTTTCTTTATTTCTGAAGCAGGTAGATGCCGCATATGGACTGAGATTGTAAGAGACTGATTATTTGTCTTCGTTGAACGGTTGTGAAATTGTGTAAATTGTTTGTTGTGATTGTTTGTCAGGGTGCAGGGACCAAGCCGGCTGTGGGAGGGGAGGGTGGTTTAAAAGCTGTTTTTGACTTAAAGGATGCATGTATGTTTTTTTATAAACTTTGATATTACTGCAATTATTATGAGACTTCAAGGCCTGTACACATCTTAAGCAGACCAGACCAGGTGTCAAAGAGTGGGGTGAATGAGTGCACAGTGACACTGGGCCTAGACGGTCAAGAGCGAGAGGATGAGGTAATGGTAACTGGAAAAAAACAGAATCAGACAGTTTTGCATATAATTTTTATGCATGATATGACAAGGGGTCCCACCAATATCAGTAACCTTGGTGGATGCTGATAGGCCAACAGGTGTCTTTCGAGGGTGGCGAGAAGGCCCAACTTCAAGGTTAAGGAGTATAAAAGATAGGCCGCAGCCATTTTGATTTTAGATCTCATCGGGGGCGCCAGCTGATGACATCTCACATCACCCTATTGCTTGACACCTGGTCTGGACATCGTTTAGGCTGGACTATCACTGCAATACGGTGAATAAAGATCAACAGTCTTCAGAGATCTCCTGTCTGCATTGTCTCCTTCGGACGCTTTGTTCCAGAGTGCTAATTAGTAAGTAGTTAAGTGATAAATTGTTCAGTGGATTCGGAAGTGGACCGGTTTTTCCACGACAATTATGGTGTAAATACACGGTGAACGAACATATTGAGTTTTTGTTTTTGTATTCATTCAATCATTGATCAAGAAGTGCTGGGTGTTTGTGCGCCGCCGTGCACAACATATGTTGATAAAGGAACCGCGAATCCGATTGAGCGTTATGTAATAAAACCTTATCATAAAGGACGAGGGGAACATTACAGTGTGTATTACAAGTGCCTGAGATTCAACTATTCAGAAAACAGATTCACTAAGACAAACTATTAAAAACAATGTAAACAATGCAAATTATGTGTGTGTGCACAAAAGATTACACAAAACAGATTCAATAAGACAAACTATTAAAAACAATGCAACAACAATGTCTGTGTGTGCATTAGAGAGAGATTATAATTTTATAAAATGTTAATTTCTCTTTCTTTAGGTTTGGTTTCTGATTTAAAATGACATTCATTTAGTCAGTTAGTTTGGTGTTATTGAACAGAAATTACCTGTTATATTTAATTTGGTTAAGTTTGTTTAGTGTTTATTAGTAGTGTTAGTTGTGTGTGTGGGTCACACCCATGTGAAGAGAAGTCTATCCACAATGCAATGCAGCAAAGCAGTTCCGCTCTGTTTGCAAACACAGGAATACATTGCATGTCATGCAGCGTACACGGGACTTTCCTGAGCAGCCCACTACTCTGCAGCGTGACCATCTCTGGGAGATGCTGGGCAGCCATGGTGCGAATAGACACGTGGGGAATTGGTGTGACGTGTCTTCCTTGCTGCTGGAATGGCATAGGCTCATTGATAGATAGATAGATAGATACTTTATTAATCCCTAGGGGAAATTCAAGAAAAGGGGTAAAAGGTGGTCATCAGTGCTCTTCTTCAGGAAAACCTGAGCCACGGTCATTCTAAATGGAAGGAACTGCATAATGTCTCTCTTTGGTGTCCCAGAGAGGACATGGTATTTGCAAAACAGGAGCCAGCTCATCAGAACCAAGTCAATGAGATGCATCAGCATCCTCAGTGTCCATTTTTTGGTGCAGACACTCATCCTGTAGAAGCTCATCATCCGATCTGCTAAGTCCACCCCACCCATGTTGGCATTGTACTCCCGCACAATGCTTGGGCAGCTGACGGCAACATACCTCTTTGATGTTTTGCACCATCTCTGGAGCCTCTGCGTGAACAGTGGAGAGCATGAGCACTGGCTTATTGTCATACCAGTTCATGACGGACACCTTCCCATCTCCCCTAACTACAGATCCCCTCCCACGCTTTTTCAAAACCTCGTCTTTCGGTAACTTGCTCAGACAGTCATCAAACTACACTAAACAGGAGACATTTTATCAGGTAAAAAGGTCCAAACTACCCATGGCCAGTGATCTGAGACATACCCCTCGGTCACACTGGGCAATAAAATACAGAGGTGTGGCAGCGGGCTATTTTTAATGATAGTGGGCAGGAGGCAAGTTGAGGGAAGTGGGTGACGAATCACTAAGTGGGTGGGAAAAAAAATAAACTTATGCAAATGATGGGCAACAAAATCAGGCGATTTTTAGGCTACAGCCAATCTGAGTGAAAAAGCATGGCATAGGTTGTATACAACTCGAAGTCGAACAGAAAATCCAGGATGGCTCCGCTACCTGAAAAACGATAGTATTTCTCCATCACACTTAGAAGTTAGGGGTTCCTGTTACATATCCTGCAAATCGAGTCGAGAAATGAACACTACAAAATGTAAATAAATAACACTGTTATTGTAACTTGGAAATGTGTCTGAGGTGATGCACAGGGTAAGTCATACTCAATTCTAGTCAGAATATGAGTCTGATACTGCTCCATTGGGACGTAATTATGGGGCGTGTTTCAACCGATACAGGGAGGGAATGCCTCTGCACTCAATTGGATAGACTTAACCGATCAGAGCAACAAAATAGCTTACCGTGAGGTAGAGGTCAATCAGAGATTTCAAACAAACGAGGGAACATGTCACAATGCAACAGCGCTGTTTTCCCTTGATGAAAGTGAAACCACGAGTTCTCCCACATCTCAACTTTGGCCAAAGTTTTCAGAAATAATCGTTTTCAGTGATACAACCTCATTAACTAATTGAGTGCCAAAAACGTAATATTACGTTTTTCCTTCCCATGCGTCGAGTGGCAAAAACGTAATATTACGTTTTAAGCTTTTTTTTTTTTTTATTACGAAACTAGACATTCTAACACACCTTATATGTGATTTATTTGGGAACTCTGTGATGAATGGAAATGAAATATATGACGATCGAAAACGCAAGATCTGGACGTTTGATCTTAACTCGGCTTTTGATGGTTGCCGCTTTGTTTCGAATCAGTCACTGATTAGCCTATCAGTGACATGCACGCCAAAATCAGGTCATTTATTTTCGTGGGTTTATCACTAGGTGGCAGGTCTCGTTAGATCTCTTCCCAGAAACTTTGCAGGCAACACTTTTCAGGTCATAAAAGACGCAATATCTCCATTTCTAGAAAAAAAAAACAGGGATTTTGATGAAAACTAGCCACTGTTTAGCTTGGGAAATACACGGTTTGCACCCACTGAGAGCTTAAAGTCTCACCTTTCAAACGAGCCATTGTATGTGTTCATAGCTATAATACACAGAATATGCTGTGGCTGTACAAAAATCATCAACAATGGTCTAGATTGCTGGCACTCTAGGACAAAGCTTCTGAAAAAACAGCTTGGCATTCAATGAGTTAAATAATATGAATTTTCCATATGGGGTCTTAAAAGCCATGTATCCTTCTAGCCACAGCGTTTTTGTTTCAAACATAAGCCTAATCTAAGCGTGCTCAGATGACGTGATGGACAGGTGAGCAACAGCGCCTGGTCTATCATCGTAAAGCCTGATTTGATTGGTCCGCCCGATATAGGGCAAGCATACTTCCACCACAATGAAGCAATGCCAGACCGAACTTCCCGACCTCAAATGTTGTGGGTGGGACTAAGTTCGGAATGGCACCCAGGCTAGCACAGGGTATCTGCCAACCACCTATTGCAAGTTAGCAACCAATACCGGCGTTACGGACAGCTTTGCAAAAGTTAGTACTCCCACCATCAACAATTGCCAAGTGATCAAATCGCCTTGTCACCTGTCAGTGTGACCAAGGGGTTAGTAGTGACAAGAAAGAGTGTCTACGGGCTGATAGTTTACAAAAGATTGGCCCTACTACACACCTATTAGCTTATTCCATTGGGGTGTCTGCACCTATCTGTTTTTGCAAAGAGGCGCAAAACTCAACTGTCACTGCTTCAATCAGGTATGACAAATATCAAAAGGAAGTTGCTGCTTTAAAACCCCAGCCATTTTCTATGGGGGCGATTGGGGCACTTAACCCTTTAGGCGCCAGAGGTTTTTTTCCGAAACTATTAATTTTGACATCTTCATTTCAAAAGGCTATATCTTAAAAGTGATGAGAGAGACTTTCTGTAAATTAGAGAAATATTAAGGATGACCCAAAGTTTATGTAGAGATTAAATGTTTATATCTAATTTGCATATTATGACGTCATATGGTGGCGGCCATCTTGGATTATAGAATTTTCATGAAAAGTCGCATGTTTGAATGATAAAATGCACCACTTCTTTCCCCCCAAAATGTCCCTCACCTTCTGTATGCTATATTGCACAATACTGAATGCTCAGGTAAATAGTAAGTAGTGAACAAACTGTGTAAATCATTACTAATAAATGGCAGAAACAAACAAAATGCATGTAGCGGTAGACTGGCCTTTTGCTGTAGAGATTTTCCATTTACTACATACAGTAGGCACTCTGATTCCATGTATGGGGCACATATATATTATTCAGATGACACACAAACACAAGTAGACAAGACCTGTTTAGTTCAAAAGCTCATTTGCCACGGCAAGGCACAGATCAGGAGTGAGATGACGAGACAAGACAAGAGACAATGTTAGTATTTTTTTTCTATTTGTTGTTTTTTTTTCTTAGCTGACAAAGACACACATCACAAGGACATGAACACACAAAAAGGAACACATAGTGTACTGTATGTCCTAAATGATCAGGGAAGTAGATAGCAAATCAACAGTGTAAATCATTACTAAATGGCTGACATTTTTTTTTATGTAGCAGGCCTTTTGCTGTAGAGATAATGACTCCCTATCCCTATCCATACAGGGCCGGCATTCCCATCATCTTGTGATAGACTATGCATGACCTAATGTGTGTGTGTGTGTGTGTGTGTGTGGGAGAGGGAGAGAGCGTGTCACCACCTCCACCATGCGAGCAGCATGGCCAGATCTGCCTCGCGCGCGCCGAGTGGAGAGAATTTGCGCAGCTCGGACTAGGCCTACTGTCATTCTCATTGCGACTCCCCACACTGCCACTACGTTCCCCCCTAACTGTCCTATGAGCACTTCGACCTCGTCTAACATACCCAGTGGCATTAGACAAAGGCTCCACCACGTTACTGTCGCCGCGATTGTGGAGAGGCACACGTTCATAAGACAGAAGCTAGCGCTATGGACATTATGCTACCTCCATTATGCTACCTCCAGCCTCGTTCGCCACACCACTAACACCCTGCTAACTTCCCGATGAACACTCCGAACCCGTGAAACATTATTCCCACCAGTGACATTGGGCAAACGATTCAACGTTTGTGCTTGGTGTAAGCTAAACTATGGAGTAAACTCTCACTTTGTCCAGCTGCATCATTGCAAGGCAGGGACGCATCTGAAGCCTCACTAAACGAATCACCGTCATTTTCTGAAGGCAGATATTCCCCTTCAGAATCAGGGTCCGCGAATAGAAGACCCAACACTTCATTTCAGGTAAACTTTTTTGATGCCATTAGACGATAATCTAATGCAAATACTCGCTGACGTTGACAATATCGCTCTGACAAAGTGGCTCACACGCACACTAGCTCCGGTATTTCACGCACTGATTCAATGCGCTGTAGCTAGAAAGTTTTGTTTAAAGCATGCCCTTTTTTCGACTCGGGGATGACGTATGACATGTCTGCCATCTAGTGGAGTGGAAGTCGAACGAAATATGACACCCTATTTGACTAAATCGGCCGTTTTATTCAGTACCGCATCTTGTCGACTGTGGCGCCTAGAGGGTTAACTTTGCAAAGCTAGTAAGTCCTCCTCAGTCGCCCCCATAGAAAATGATTGATAGAAAATACGGTCCATCTTAAAAGTGGCGCTTTCATCGTAATTATGCATTTACATGAAAGTTTGGGTACATTCACAAAAACACTCTAAGTTGCATTTTGGCGAGGATGACTGTTACGCAGATGCTCCTGTAGCATTAATATTGTGTTGCCTGTTTGCGCTGTGGAGCGTGGGTTGTCTTGTCTCTCTGTCTCCCTCTCTAGGTCATCCCGAGTGCGGGCCGATTGCGGGGCGGGGCAGGGCCTATATAAGACGGCCGCGTCCTAGAAGGAGGGCTCTCTTTTCGTTCCTCGCTCTCGCCTCTCGGAGCGGGACTGCTGGCTGCATCGTCCTCTGCTATCGCCATTTTTCCTTTGTTTGCAATATACGTTCGTTAAGTTAGCACTCACGTATACAGGCTAGTTGTAAAGCACTTGTACTTTATTTATGTTTATCTGAGCGGGTGGTGTTTGGTGGCGGGTTATTGCACGTTATTAGAAACAGGCCCAGGGAGTGAAGCAGACCCGAGAAGATTCACAAATCCTTATTGTCTTTTGTTTACAGTCGGGAGTCAGCTTGGTTTTCTTTTGAGTCAGTCAGTCACAGGGTTTGATTTCTGTTTTGTTATTCTTTAGCGTTAACGCACCACCTTGTTCTGTTGTTTTTCGTTGCGCTTTATTCATCTTTGTCAAACAACGCACTGTTAACAACTATTATTTCTGGCTATTTGTTCAATTAAATATCCTTAAACCGTCACTTCTCTCTGGCCTTTGTTATGTTATGTTGAACCATCTCATTGATTGTATGGTCTCGTAACATAATAATGGGGGCTCGTATTCCGGTCTTGAACCAATTTTTTGACTTTAGTCATATTCGGATTTTTCCTGTAATGGGTTGTTTTTGGCGTCTTTCCGCCTTGTAGGTAGGGTGCGCGCCTGTGGGCGACGGTCCTGTCTGGAGTGTGCCATAGAGTAAGTCGGTGTTTTTTGTATTACCCCCTCACTCGTCTAGTTTGTTTAACTGTCACCTTTACGACGCATATTATGTTTGACCTCGAAGCGTTTGTTGAGGCTCCTTCTGTGGATGCGTTATTATCTAGTACGCGCGATGATCTTGTCCGTATCGCCGGCCATTATAAGTTGGAAGTACGTGGTTCGCCTTCTAAGTCGGAACTTTTCGATAAACTAGTGGCTGACTTGCGTGAACTTGGAGTGCTGGATAAAGGAAGTCCTGAAAGCCCTTCTCGGCCGACTCCGGGTAAATCTGTTCCCCTTTCTGATCCTACACCTACTAAAAGTGCTTTAGAGTGGAAACGTTTAGAGCTTTGTGAAAAGGAGACAGCTTGGGAACGGGAGAAATCGCAACTAGAGGCAGACAGACTAGCAGTATGCGAGCGTGAGCGCAGAGAGCATGAGTTGAGAATAAAAGACTTGGAGATGACCCAGGCTATTCGCTTAAAAGAGTTAGAGATTAAAGCTCGCGAATCTGGTGTTCATATCCCTGTCACTCATTTCGATGTCACACGAAATATTAGGCTTGTTCCTCCTTTTAATGAGAAGGAAGTGGATAAGTTTTTTGCACATTTTGACCGAGTTGCTAGTTCTTAAATGGCCTCGCGAAGTGTGGTCAATGACGTTGCAAAGCATATTCCAAGGCAAGGCCCAGCAGGCTTATTCCTCCTTATCTTTAGAAGATGCCGCGGATTATGATAAAGTAAAGCAAGCGGTGTTGCACTTCATCATTGTTGAAGATTTCAGGAATTCTCTGCCTAAGAATGTAGCTACTTATATCGGTGAACACAAAGATCTTACACCATCTAGCGCGGCTGTACTTGCTGATGAATACGTACTTGCAAGAAGGGATGCAATCTCCTACCCTGTTAAGTTTCAGAGCACCGGTTACCAAAATTTTACTGGTCACCGAAATTTTAAAGAAAATGTAGTGGAAACTGTTCAATTCGATGATAATCGTGTGACTCGTTCGAAGGATCAACTAATTTGTGGACACTGTAATAAGCGTGGACATGTTATGGCTAATTGCTTTAAATTGAAGCATGGAAATAAGTCGCAGTCCACTCGTAAAAATGACTCTAATGTGGGTCTTTGTTTCCACATTCCCCCCGACGTCTCGGAAAGACGAGAATATCAGTGATGTTTTTGCTCCGTTTGTTTCAACGGGTTACGTCGCTTTGCCAGGTGAGCGCGAGATGCGCATGCCTGTTAAAATTCTTAGGGACACAGCTGCTTCGCAAAGTTTTATCCTGGAGAGTGTTTGCCATTTAATAATGAGTCTTATGCCGGTGAAAATGTCCTTGTCCAAGGTTTCGAAATGGGCTTTGTGAATGTTCCACTTCACAACGTTTCCCTCATTTCAGATTTAGTTACTGGTGACTTTAAAATGCGTGTACGTCGTACTCTCCCAGTTAAAAATGTGCAATGATGTTATGGGTGGCATTGTTTTTCCCTCACCCGTTGTAACGGATTCTCCAATTTCTCAATGTCCAGATGATTTAAATGAGAATTTTACGGAAGTTTTTCAAGCTTGCGTCATTTCGCGTGCTATGGCGCAGCGTGAAGAAAAGACCCAGGTTGAAGATGAACTAATTAATCTTTGCGATACCTTTTTAGCGCAACCCTCACTTAATGTCGATAGTGATGTGCCGACGAATTCCGCTTTACTGTCTAATGTTCCGCAGGTGTCGGTTAGCACTTAATTAAGGAACAGACTAATGACCCGTCTCTCGCTTCGCTCTTCTCTGACCTTATGTCCGAAGAAGATATTGAGCATTCACCCTGTGGATACTTTTTGCGAGATGGGGTCTTAATGCGCAAATGGAGACCTCTTGCGGCCTCTGCGCAGGATGAATGGAGAATACTCTATCAGATTGTGGTCCCTACTTGTTATCGTGATCACATATTGAGTGTTGCTCATGATCATCATTTCTCTGGTCATCTTGGTGTGACTAAGACGTCGGATCGTATCACACGTTATTTCTATTGGCCAGGTATTAACCGTGATGTTGCTAAACATTGTCGAACAGGTCATGTATGTCAGGTTACGGGAAAGCCTAATCAGGTTATTCCCCCTGCGCCGTTACAGCCCATTCCTTTCTCCACAGAGCTGTCTGAACACATAATTTTGGACTGTGTTGGCCCGTTGCCTCGGACGAAGGCGGGAAATCAACACCTCACAATTATGTGTACGTTAACAAGGTACCCTCATGCTGTCCCCTTGCGAAAAATTAATGCTCCAGCCATTGTTAAAGGGGTGATAGAATGATGATATAGGGTATTTTGTGCTGGTCCTTAAGGTCTCTGAATAGGGTGTGTAACATTGGTTGGGCTGAAAATGGCATATGTGCTGTTCTATGTGTAACAAGGTGGACCTTAAGTGTGTTGCAGGTGACCCAAATAAATGGATAGGAACAGAGAGCTTTGGTCAATAATTTTTGCTTTTTATTTCTCTTTAACTGCTCCAGGAGGGGGAAAGGAGACTTGGTCAGGGAGAATGTCAGAACAGAAACAAACAATAATAGCTCAATAAACTTGGGGATAACACAAAAACAAGGACCCCTGGGTACAGCTGTGACTGTCTTTTAAGCACTAGTTAGCAAAATACCATATGCCGTCGCTCGACTAGGAGGGAACAAAACTGTGCTCACACGCACCCACAAGTGCCACTACACTGCAATCATCAGGAGTGAGTAATCAATCACACTAAAGAACACTCATGAAATGGTTTGAAACCCACACTGGCCACTAGGGCATATACTAAGAAGGAGCCTACTGCTATACAGGCATTGGCTATCTAGCAAAATTACAATTGGTCACAGCTAGGAGGGGCAAGGAGACAAGAGGAGACAAATAAAAATAATAAAACTCAAACCAGTAAAAGGGAGAAAAATCAGGAGGGGAACATTAACTGAGGCAGCCCTCGAGCGGATGGTTAAGAGGGCTGCTCAAAAACACTGGCCGTCTAAGCCAGTGCCGACAGGGTAGGAGAAGGGAAAAGCAGAAAACAAACAAACTGGGGATGAACAACCAACTAACTCAACCTGACCATAAACCAACCTAGCGCCGCTACTTGGCGTTGGAAGGCACAATAATGGGCTAAGGACAGAGCAGGTCACCACTAGGGAGCATACAATAAAAAAAAAACACAAACTAAATTTAATCAGGGGAAAACAGTGGTCAGGCTGTCATACTGACAGCCAGCTGTGATCTATAGCAAACAAGAAAACAAGATTTTACTAATAACATACATCATCTTCAATTATCACATACATGCCACAAGTCATAATTTTAGTTATCAATACAAAGAACTTTTAATCAGTACAAAATGTATGCACTTAAATCTTAAAATATAAATAACATACAAATACACATTTTTCTAAACCCATGTAGCAACCCCAATCATTATTGCATGGTTAACTGGCAGTACAAGTAAGCCATTGCTGCCTACCTTGGCCTTGTTTGTGCTATGGGCAAGAGGCCCGAGGGGTCAGAGTGGAGGAGGGAGGGCGCGTCAGCTATAAATGGAAAAAAAAAGGAATATTGAGCCAATGTACAGGGCATAGCTAACGTAAAGGCAGGGCCTGGTTACGGCAAGACAGAACAGCTGTAGACGTCATTGCTGCGCTACGAACATTAACACTCAACTATGCTACTTGCTAGGCTCATTAGCATGCATCGCCTACCTTGATGAACATGGGTAGTCTACTAGTCAAATGTCGGGTGAAATAAGGCAGGATTCCAGGGAGCTTTTGTCACACTGCAGTGAGATTGGGCCATATGGAACAGCACAATCAGCCAACATCCTTAAAAACCACCATAAAGCTAAACAGTATGAATCATCCCCCCCCCCTTACCGTCACTAACCAAGCAGCCCAAGGTTTGTTTGTTGGTTAGCAAGAGAAACAAACATAGCTAAAGCCCATCAACTACGATACTGCAGTTCAAGATGAATCACAACCGCATACGTTAGCCTAGTATAAAAGTCCACCTACCGATGCCCAGCGTGAAATAAGCACAAGAAAACGCTCCTGTCCTCCAGAGTAGCCTACTGCCAGCGACGGCAACTTTCATCCTACGAGCCTCACAGAACACCATTATATTTCCAAGGAGTGATGGGCCCATTGGTTCAGTGTCATGTCCACAGGTGGGCACAATTAGTGTGCGCCTAATCAGTAGGCGTGCTCACATATGCGCCCTAATGCAAGCCTGGTTAAAAGCCCTAGAATGAAACGAGAGGTTTTCTTCCTTTTAAGGTATGCTCATGAATATTTAGATGACCTGTGTGCTGATTGGTTGGTTTACAACGAGCGAAGCTCCGGCGCAAACATGGCCGACAGCACTCACTGAAACAGCCAAGGTGGAAATACTATGGAGACATAGGTGTTGAACAGCATATTTGAGCCTGAATCAGAGGAAGAATCTGAAATATAGGAGTAACCAGTCGCCCATAGATTGGAAATGACTACTTCAGAGTGGTAAGTTTTGTCATTGGTGGTGAGTGGTGAGTTTGCCACACGTAGCCCAGTTAGCTAGCTGGTTAGTGTCGTAGACTAAGCTAAACATTGTATTAGGTTCGTTTTTAGCATTGTAAGCAACAGAAGTTATTAATTTGCACACAAACAAATGTTTTACAACGTGTACCCTTGTGCAATTTTTGTCAAGATGTCCAGTTAGAAGCTAGCTGAAAAGTTTGTAGCCCGTCGTGGGCAGTTCAGGCTATGCTGTAGTGAAAGGTGTGCTGCTTGCAAGGAAAGTACTCGTTTTAGTCATATATTCTCCTGGTGAATAGGTAATCTGATTAGGAGTTACATACATTATTGTAGTGGTGATATGCAATCTTACAACAGGACGTCCAGTTAGCTGGGCAGGAGCTCTGTGCAGTTCGTAGGCTATAACGTTATTGCTGAAGTGAAACGAGTAGCCTACTGCTCGCCTCAATGAAAATATTACGTTTGTGTCAGTAGGTCTAATGTACTCGTGTAACTACTATCCTGCTGATTAAGTCATCTGATTATCGGGATTTTTACGTTCTTTCCATGTAGTAATGTATGATCTTACAACGGGACGTCCAGTTAGCTGGGCAGGAGCTCTGTGCAGTTTGTAGCTTATGGCTGAAGTGAAACGAGGTCAACGAAAATATTACTAGGCCAATTTGTGTCAATTCAAAAACACTTATTTATCCCCAAGGGGCAATTTACATAGTAGGCTACAATGGAGTAGAGTACAATAATCAAATCCTATAAATATCACTGTTTAAAATACAGTAGGTACAGTCAGTGTAATGTAATCTTGTAACTATCCTGCTGACATCTGATTGAGATTATTACCTTCTTTCCATGTAGTAGCCTAATATGTTAGCTTACAACTATGGTAACTAAAACTGGAGACATTTGCTACTTTGTGCTACCTGCTCATTCAAAATTACAAAATAACAGCAGGGAAATTATGTTTGTTTTTACAGGTTATTAAAAGAATGACCCAGGTTCCTGAGGAGCTGACCTGAATGACCATCATTTGCAAAATGCAATGAATATTTACAGAGCTGACCATGGCCGTTTGAGAATCAGAGGAATGGAAAGGTGAGGACAATCTGATACAAGTGTTAGCAGTTACAATATATAAATAAAATATTTTTTAACCAATACACATTCATTATTGGTTCAGCATATTGCAAAAACACAGTTTGATCAACACCACAAAATGATACAAAAACTTTTTTTTTTTTCCAACAATCGTCCAGTGATACTCTGATGTAAAATATTAAAAAATGTTTGCTTTTCCACCCTGTTCTCGTTGCAGGCAATGAAGTGACTTGGCCTACAAGTCTTTTGTGAGCAGGAGCTGGGGTTTCCTTAGAAGAAGCGTCCGTGTCATGATCCCCTTGTTTGTGGTGCTACGCATATGGAGGGAGCTTCCGGATACTTCAGGGCAGTACATTGGATTCAGACCCCTTTTCGACTGAACCGTGACACATGTTCAGCAACAGCATCCTCCATGGAAGGTCTGTCAAGCTGAGCACACAAGTCCTGGGGCACAGGAATCCGCTGGACGGCATCCCAATAAGGAAGAGGGTCTTTGATGATCTCGAAGAGGACTTATATTGAATACTGTAATACAGTGCATTGTAGGCTGTATACTGTACAATAAACAAATTGTATGGCCCTGAACATTGTGCTTTGTTTACAGTACTGATGATGATGATTTTGACACCAGAAGCATCAGGTCTAAGACGGCCTGTTGTGTGTGAATCGATAAGTTCTTTTTAGTGCCTACTGTTGCACATTTTGATTTGTTGTTTGTAATAAAAACATATATTTTATTAAACTTGTTTTTTTATTTTATTAAAGTTGTTTGGCAAGTCTGTACATAGTTTCTCCTTGGCTGTCTTCTGTTGACCCAACATTCTCATTGAAGTGCATGGCTGCTAGATAAAACCTAAACCAAACAACAGAAATGTTGTAACACAAGTGAAAGTCACTTTTGCATGCACACACCAAGCTGTTAACTCACAGCAAAAGCATTTGCTAATATTCTAAGCCCCGCAAGATGCCACACTTGGAGCATCTGTTTGGCATGCTGCCGTTCTTGTAATGTTCTAAAATAAGAACATGCAAATAAATCCATTGTATCTAGACAACACGGTTTTCAACATATCGACTAGATATCATGAAGTTGTTTCTACTTCTGACGTCAAAAACGTATGTGTTATATGGGTATTGGTTATATTACAGCTTAGCAACCAAATTATCATGTTACTCAGCTTCAGTTAGCTATCTTGCTGAGAACATAACCCGTCAGACTAACATGCATAGTAAAATGTAGGTTAACACGACAACACAGGTTTTATCCGAATGACACACAGGAAAATTAAATAGCCTTGCTAATGAACTAAATCACACATTCTACTTGCTAGATACACGTTAGCATGCCTAATAACTGCTTAGCGACAAAATAATACTTACAGCATGCGGTTGTGATGACCTTATGGTCGGAACAACCCCTCGTTTCAGTAACAGCAGCTTAGCAAATCCTGCTTAACTGTACAAGGTTTTGAAAACTGCCTTCGGTGAAATGTTTTGCAAATTAATAACGGAGTGTCGAACGTTGCAGGGATCTTCTGGTAGAAAAACATTATCCATGCCCCTCGAACTTTTGAATCCTTGAGAAGACTATGGAAAGTCTCAGCTTTCTTTGTAGCTTAAGTTTCAGCCTGGAACACTGCATTTACGACCGTGGCTCATTTTCGATATCCTTGAAGAACTGTCTGCTTTATAATTCCTGTGGAAGTAAACGAGCAGGCAGCTAAACTAGTGTTTGTCTCATCTTCGCTCTCCATTCACGTTCCTGGGCTCAGAGCACCAGTGGGCTGGTCTGTATGTAAATTTTCAGGCGTGACAAATGTACAGGCCAGAGCCAAACAAGGTACTACCTGCGAGTTTGCGTAAACTCGCAGCTTCGTTTGGATTCGCCCGTTTTATGGCGGGAGTTTCGAATTGTGAGATTTGCATAGGAAGGAGGTGTCGGTGGGGTTTTGAAGTTCTCTGTATGTCCATTTCACCCACTGAACTATCACTATTCATCTATGACAAAGTAAACTCGGTTTTGCATTCTATGACCCCTTTAAGGCTTTGATTAACTTTTTCTCGTTGTTTGGCCTTCCTAAGACCGTGCAGACTGACCGCGGAACTAATTTCGTGTCCCATGTATTCGCGCAGGCTATGCGTCATCTCGCAATAAAACATGTGCAGTCCACAGCTTATCGACCTCAAACTCAGGGTGCATTGGAAAGGTTCCATCTCACTTTGAAGTCGATGCTTAAAAGTTTCGGTCTTGAGTTCGAGCGAGATTGGGATGAGGGTGTGCCGCTGGCTCTTTTTGCTGTACGAGAAGTTGTACAAGAGAGTTTGGGATTCAGTCCGTCGGAGATTGTGTTCGGCCACACGGTTCGTGGACCTCTGAAATTGCTGCACGAGTCATTTTTAACAGAAAGCAATTGTGACCTGTCTGATTATGTCTCTAAAATGCGTTTCAGGCTCGGTCGTGCATGTGAGTTGGCCAAAGACAATCTCGGGCTTTGCCAAAAACACATGAAGCAGAGGTATGACAAAAAGGCTGTTGCGCGTAAATTTAACCTCGGTGATCGCGTGTTGGTCCTGATTCCTGTGATGGGCGCTGCATTGCAACCTCGTTACAGTGGACCATACAATGTTGTGCGGCGAGTGAACAGTCTCAACTACGTCATTTCAACCCCAGATCGTAAAAAGAAAACCACACTGTGTCACATTAATTGCTTGAAACTTTATTGTGATCGCGGACAATCAGTTCCTGAATCTTCGGGCAGTTCTTCGGCTTTTGATTGCGACGCTCTCACTTCAAAAGTGGCGTTGTCCACTGCTTGTGGTGCTGAAGTTGCCTCTTCGTCTGATAATCAAGGTGCCGTGGCGGGTTCCTTATGTGAAGATGAGGGCTGCCTTCCGTCGGTTGAGGTGATTGAGGGCAGAATGAAGAATTCTGAGGTTCTGTGTAACTTGAATTCATTTTTGTCGCATTTGCCTGCCCCAGATCGTGAAGATCTCGTTGAGCTTATTAAACAGTATGAGGATCTTTTCCCTGATGTGCCTCGCCAGACAACTGCAATTGTTCATGATATCGACGTGGGTGCAACGCACCCAATTAAGCAACATCCATATCGCGCAAACCCACTTAAGAGAAGCTTGTTTCAAAAAGAGGTGAAGTTCATGTTAGAGAACGGCATTGCAGAGTCCAGCTGTAGTCCGTGGTGTAGTCCATGTTTGTTGGTGCCTAAAGTTGATGGTTCTATTCGTTTCTGCACGGACTTCAGAAAAGTCAATGCGGTTACAAAACCGGATAGTCATCCCCTGCCACGCATCGATGATTGCGTTGATCGGTTAAGCTCGGCTGTTTTTGTGAGTAAGATTGATCTGTTAAAAGGCTACTGGCAAATACCACTCTCTGCCCGTGCCAAGGAAATCTCGGCCTTTGCTACACCTGATCACTTTCTGCAATATACAGTAATGGCCTTTGGGCTTCGTAATTCGCCCGCCACATTTCAGCGTCTGATTAATAGCATTCTTGATGGCGTGTCTAATTGTGAAGCATATTTGGACGACTTGTTGATTTATAGCGCCACCTGGCGGCAACACCTGACTCATCTCTCTACTGTGTTACAACACTTGTCTGATGCAAATCTGGCGAATTTTGCCAGGCTACGGTCACTTATTTGGGTAAAGTGGTTGGGCGTGGACAGGTACGGCCAGTCCACGCCAAGGTTGAAGCCATCTTGACCTATCCTGTTCCAACCGCTCGTTTTGTAGATTTGCTTAGTTCGAAGGTGTCTTACAAGTGGACTCCTCGGTCTCAGGTTGCCTTTGAGTCTGTAAAAGCCCTGTTGACCACCGCACCGGTGCTTGCTACCCCCGACTTCTCGCGCCCCTTTTCCATCGCTGTCGATGCAAGTGACCTGGGCGCAGGAGCCGTTCTGCTACAGCATGATAAGGATGGGTTTGAGCACCCCGTATATTTTTTCTCTAGAAAATTCAATATCCATCAGCGCTCCTACTCTACTATAGAGAAGGAAGGCCTTGCTCTGGTGCTGGCTCTCCAGCATTTTGAAGTTTATGTTGGTGGTGCTGTGCAGCCCGTGGTGGTCTACACTGATCATAACCCTCGTGTTCCTTGATCGCATGCGCAACTCCAATCAGCGCTTGATGCGATTGAGCCTTATTTTGCAGGGTTACAATATTAAAATAAAACATATACGTGGGCGTGAAAATGTGGTTGCGGACGCTTTGTCCAGGCTTTAAAGTTTTTAGTGGCCTTCTATAACATGGTAAAATAAATTGTGGGTTACTAAATTATATATATAATATTTTTTGTATATAAAAACAAAAAAATCATTAGCACATGTTGTTTGTGTGAACAGGTTGATGGTTGTCTTTCCTGCTCAGCTGCGTGTGAGAGACGTTGCTGGGTGGTTACTTGTTAACCTTTCTGTTTTTCCCTGTCCAGCTGCATGTGAGAGATGTCGCTGGCTGATAAGTTGTTTTCTCTTGCAAATGTTTTTCATTATTGTCACAGTTTGTGAAGTAAATTGGCACTTGGTGGTGGTAGTTTTTTTTTATACTGGGTTTATATTTACCCCCCAATTTATTTTCTTAACGGTGGGGGTGTTACGCAGATGCTCCTGTAGCATTAATATTGTGTTGCCTGTTTGCGCTGTGGGGCATGGGTTGTCTTGTCTCTCTGTCTCCCTCTCTAGGTCATCCCGAGTGCGGGCCGATTGCGGGGCGGGGCAGGGCCTATATAAGACGGCCGCGTCCTAGAAGGAGGGCTCTCTTTTCGTTCCTCGCTCTCGCCTCTCTCGGAGCGGAACTGCTGGCTGCGTCGCACTGCGTCGTCCTCTGCTATCGCCATTTTTCCTTTGTTTGCAATATACGTTCGTTAAGTTAGCACTCACGTATACAGGCTAGTTGTAAAGCACTTGTACTTTATTTATGTTTATCTGAGCGGGTGGTGTTTGGTGGCGGGTTATTGCACGTTATTAGAAACAGGCCCAGGGAGTGAAGCAGACCCGAGAAGACTCACAAATCCTTATTGTCTTTTGTTTACAGTCGGGAGTCAGCTTGGTTTTCTTTTGAGTCAGTCAGTCACAGGGTTTGATTTCTGTTTTGTTATTCTTTAGCGTTAACGCACCACCTTGTTCTGTTGTTTTTCGTTGCACTTTATTCATCTTTGTCAAACAACGCACTGTTAACAACTATTATTTCTGGCTATTTGTTCAATTAAATATCCTTAAACTGTCACTTCTCTCTGGCCTTTGTTATGTTATGTTGAACCATCTCATTGATTGTATGGTCTCGTAACAATGACACTTTAAAGAAGCCCTATGCAGGTCTGGTTATTCCTTCGCTGTTTCTGGGTTTTCGCCAGATTTGGGGTCGCATTTTTCATGACATAGCTCCCCCTGCATCTTCGGTAGCAAGTGACTGCTACGCTAAACCCCCACTAGCTAGCGAGCTACTAGCCATCAAGAAACCAAGCTAAGGGCTCACAATAAAATGGTCGAGCAAACACATTGTTCAAGAGACTATCAAGCCACATTACAAAAACAAAGTTTACCCAAGGGTAGGCTACTTACAATTTCAACAGCAAGAAAGCCAAGTCGGCTTCCGTTTTGCAGTCTTCTTAGAAACTACAATCTGACTACATTTTCAAGCCACGATTGGATTGGATCGACCGAAATTTAATCACAATCTCAAACTTCGAATTAAAAAATGGAATCGTCGATGCTGCCACACCCCCATGTCACGTCTGGTCAGCTTGCCAAGCGGAAAAAAACACACGTGTTGAGTGCTGTGAGTCAACCTCTTCTAACTTACAGCCAGTCAAAATATAGCATGGCAACTGCAACAGGAGACCCATCGACAGAACGAACCGACATACGTTCACACTCGGTATCATGCTTCAACACACTTTAGGTCAATATCACACCGGAATTCTCCTTTAATTAGCGTTCTAGAACCACGCTACGAAATCCCAAGTAGAACGCATCTCACAGCCACGGTGATACCCTCCATGTACAATAATGTAAAGGAGAAAGTTATTGAAGGTCTGAGCAGTGCAAATTTAGTGGCCTTAGCTACAGATTGCTGGACTTCCAGAGCAACACAGACCTTCATGACTGTCACAGCACATTTCATTAATGATGACTGGGAAATTCAAAATCAAGTCCTTCAAACTCACCCCATATATGAAGCTCACACAAGTGAACATTTGGCAGAATACATTGTCAATGCCTCACATGCAGCTGGATTGTCTCCACACATTGGATGTTTTGCCCACATTGTGAATCTGGCCTCCCAGAAGGGGTTGGGAGTAAACCAGAGAGTCAGGAGGGTGGTCACTTTTTTCCACAGAAGCACCACTGCAGCAGCCATAAAGTCAAAACAAGACATGCTTCAGCTTCCTCCTCACAAGCTGGTTCAAGATGTCATTACAAGGTGGAACTCCAGCTATGACATGATCACATGCAATTTAGAGCAACAAGCTGCTGTCTTTTCCGCACTTGCAGAAAAAGACATAAACAAATGCCAAAGACCTTGTCACTCTCTCTGATCAAGATGTGACTGTTCTGGAAGATGTATGTCAGATACTGAAGCTCCTGAAAAGTCACAACCTTGATGAGTTCCAAACAGCAGCCTACTATGTCTATGGTCATGCCCCTACAACACACCATCTATGAAACACAGTGACACAGATTCAAAGATTGTACAGGATGTTAAATCTGCTATAGAGGCAAACTTTAAAGAGAGGTATTCAGACCCAAGACTTCAACAGTTCCTGACTGAGAGCACTGCCTTGGATCCTAGGTTTGAGACTTTACCCCACCTGGATGACATATCTCGGAATGAGATCTTCAATTGTCTGGAGGAGAAAATCTTGCAAGAGCATCCCACACAGGTATGTGACGCATTAAGGCTAATGTGAAGAAATAACCATGTTATTCTGTAAAGTAGTTATTTTTTATTTACATAATTTCACATTTGTAATATTTCATGAATAGGCCTAATCACAATATTCTTTCTGCTTGTTATTATCACACTTAAATATAATTTCTGCCTGTTCATTACCTTAAACAGCTGTGTTTTTTGTGTGACTATTTCAGGCTATGTTTATAGATGGCCGGCTATTCACACAGCTACGTGAATGTATTAGCCTACTACTGATATGCAAAACTATTAACTTTTCGCCAAGAGGTGGCAGCTTAAGTCCGCTTGATACTGTAAGCCATTGGTTCCCAAAGGAGATTTTATTTGGGTCGCCAGCATATCCTAGTGACAATTTGTGTTGTGTAATAGGCCTAGCATAGGGCCTACCTTATAGTTTGTTAACAGCCACGGTTTTGTCCCTCTATGCATTTTTGCATTTAGAATAGCTCTGAAACCGGGGGGCGAACACGTAGCAGGGGGGGCTGAGCTTGGTCTGGCGAAAGCCATACTAACCATTGACCTCATAGATGCAAAATGCAAGGGAACATAAATCAGCATATTATTTGCACAAACAATAACGGACAGTAGCTCTTCAACGCATTTCACGAATGCCCTTTTGGACATGTCAGTTATTTGCACCAATGGGGAAAACGGCATTTTGTTTTAGACTACTGGTATTTAATTTGTGCATTGAAAATAAAGCTGAATATCATAAGAACTAGATGACTAAACTTATGAATATGTAGAAGAAGAAACATTCACAAAAATCCATGACATGACCTCTCTTCTTGATAGCTGTTGAAAACTGCATGGAACTGACAGGGATTGTTTTGTTTAATAATAAATAAATAAATACATTATGCTGCTACCTTCTGCTTTTCCCAAATACAATGTAGCCTACAGGTGTACCTTTCATCAGTCCAGTTGCAATGGATGGACTGTGATGAACTGCCCTACTTGTGATTGTTTAGAGATTTTAAAGGTTTTATAACAATGCTACACACACTTTTTGGGAAGTGCTACAAATCTATTCACCTTTGCAGCGCCAGTAGGCAACTTTGTGTGCGGAATGTGTGCAAACACACATTCCAAACAAGCATACACAAAAGTTTCAAGAGTGGGGGATGGAGTAGAAGATGGAGACAGATTCATTAATATGATTTATTTTCGCGGAATGGATGTACAGGACTGAGCGGCGGTCATATTTTGTACCGCAATGTGGTACATCTAGTTAGTACTGATATTGTTTTGCTTCTGTAATGGATGATCGAACATGCAGTTAGTTAGTCTCTGGTGCTTGTTAACTGATTACTAATTGAGGGTTTGGTTAAGTGTACTGTGATTGGTCCATTTGAATCCTGCTAATGATGTCGTGTCCTTTATATACTGTGAACTCTGATTGCTGGGAATTTGCACTGAGGATGGGGTCACCAGAAACATTTGCACTTGCACTTTAGTTTTACTAGTATAGTCCGGTGTGCCAATAAATCACTTTTCGATGTGACAAAACTTTTTAAAGAGCGAGCTCCTTCCTTGATTTTTTACTTTTAAAGGGGGCAAATACTAAACTGAAAAATGATTCTGTAAATCCACTTAAAAATATGTAATTGACTTGTTGTCACTTACTCACAGCTACTTTAAGCAACCAATTCCTAAAGTCAAAATCAATCAAAATTTTACTTACTTGTGCTTCATAGAACAACGCAGGCCATCGATTTTTCGCCTCCCCTATGGGCATCGCCGATTCAATCATTTCTTCTCGTCTCAGTGCAGAAGTGTGTTGCATGAGTTGGTAGATGAGTGCTATGTCCCTTTCGGCTGAGGCCTTCTGCATCTCTGTAATCATTTGAAGCCTTTGGGCCTTTAAAGTGTCCTTGCTCTCAACCAAAGGATAATTGGGAAGAAAGTTGACCTCCCCTTTTCTGAGACGTTTTATTCCACCCTCTGGACAACTCCGAATACGCTTTCCTGCTTTGATGGACACATCCTTTACTCCAGCTTTGCTCAACTTTGATAAATAATTTCCCATTTTGAATCTTAAACTGTCAAGCCATTCATATGTATGACAAATACATCAGCCCAATCTTCATCCAATCATCCTACTGCCAATGAGTGATGGCAATGCTGCTTTTAGACTGGCCTCTAACCTGAAAACTGCCTGGCTTGGTAGTACCTGTCAGAGGTATAAGCCCCGCCGTTATAGTCTTCAGGGTCACGGAGGCACACAAGACTCCCCACCACGACAAGGTAACAACAACAGGGGAGGGTTTTTTTGGTGTTATGATTTTATTTTCAGTTTTTCTTTTTAAAGTTTGTTTCTTTCAAATCCAGCCTGGATCCTCGACCCCTTCTCTGTAATCACGATGAAAAGTTTAAGAACCATTAAACTAGTTCATTGAACGGGTTAATCTTTCTATGAACTGAACTTTACATATAACTAAAGAACTTGAACTACAACACTGCACAACTGTTAATTTTACAGGTAAGGTAAAAGTACTTAGCCTAGAAATCTAGACGCACCCTAGCGGCAGAAAATTACATTTGCTGCCAGGGCTAGTCTAGCAACTCTCCGTTGGCTTGTGAGCTCGAAAAATTAAACTTCTATCAGGCCAATCAAATATAGAGTCGTTAGGCGGGCTTAACATAATGATTGATGGCAGAGTTGCAACGGTTTGGCTTCAATTCCCTACTACTTGAAAACAAAAAAGATAATGTTGCTGTTGGCGAACAGTGTGACATGAGTTAGGCTTTTATTAAGTTGGCAAAAGTTTGAACTAGCCAACTAGCTCCGCTGGTGGGAAACGCATGGGACTTGCGCTGTCCTATTGCGTGCAGAAGGAATTTGAAAGACAACCGATTATCCCGCCCCTCGGACTGAGCACTGCGAGCGGTGAGTGCCCAGACCCTACATTTTAATGTGGGTCTGGCCTGTCAGGCTAAAAAGTACTATACAAACAACAATTTCCAACAAAAAAAAAAATCTTCTGAAATTTCATGTGTGTTTACATAAATGAGGATTCATACTTAATTGCAGTGTAGGAATGATGGCTGTCAGAAGTATAAAGTGCAAATGGAAATGTAATGTGTGAAGTTATTGGAATGGAATTAAATGTAACCACCTTCTACATACTTTTGAACTACTTTTTAGTAAAAGGATTGAGTGTTCGGTGAATTAATAACTAGATGTAATGTATGACTACTGGCTGTCTTTTGGAATCAATGATATAATGCTAGCACATAAATGTATCTTTATGATGATGCGCCGTTAGTACATGGGGGGAGGGGTGAGCTTGCTCTGTTTTGTTTGGTATTTACTTTGAACGTCAACAGAAGCAAGAGAAGAACAAAGTAAAAAGGTGATTTTCGCCAGAAGAGGAGAAAATCACCTTTTTAAGTAAATTGTCACTTGCGATAGTGTGAGGACCGCTATTATTAGCCTTACGGTAGCGTGACTTTGAAGCAGATGACTGACTATGTCCAGTTACTTTGAACGTCAACAGAAGTGACATCATGCAGAAACTTATAGTGCACCTTTAATTTTGTATTCACATTTTGTGTAAATCAAGTGAAGAATCTTGATTTCGATACTTGCGATTTTTAAAAATTTGATTGGGTTTGTGTGATTTGTGAGATCATTGACATCAGTGGCAATCATAGAAAGTGATGGTTGTCATAGGTTTCTATTTCATATTTTGGAATTCATATAAACTTTATATTGTTAATTATTTATAGTATTTTATGATCTGCATAATTACTAATAGCTAAATATATTTAGTAATTTGAATACATCACATTGATATTTAAATTATTAGGCTACACTTGTCTTTAATATCATCACATTTGTGGTGTGTAGGCTAAATCTAATTGAGTCACTTTAAGTAGAACGTGAACGCAATTAGCTTTCAGTCTTACAGTTTTAGGCTAGTGAAATATTTTTTGCAAGTGCAAGAATATGTGGATTCAATTCATTATGTTTGCTATGTCATTAGATAAAATAAATATTCAAAAAAACTAACAAGTCAAAGAAAATCTTTCTGGGATGAGATCATAGAAGAGATATCTGGTGTCTCACAATATTCATTTCTGTCTATGAGTATGGAAATACACCTTAGTTTATCTTTTATTGTGCAGGCTACATTCACAAGTACATCAGCCTACATAAACAGAATATATGAACAGGAAAACGTCTCAGATCCATTGTTTATTGCGACTGCAAGATTGGTAGCTCAATTAACAGTGAGTGATGGTGACTTCTATTCTGTGCTATAGCCTATGTGCGGCAGTCAATATGACTCCTAACTTTGGTTGAAAGATTACAGAAGCTAAGTAGCTAATGCTATTTTACACAGTAAAATCCGCATTTGAAAGCCTGGTCACCAGGTTGTATGGCTAGTTATTTTGCCTACTTAGACTCATAATGAAAAAAGCTTAGGCCCTATGTGGGTGGCATAGCTGATCTACAAACCACAAAAAGGGGCAAACGTGCATGCTGAAGGGCAAAGGGCATATCAAAATGTTTTACTCTGGCCTTTTATGGGGTATGTATTGGCAGACAGCCCTGGTAACTTACCGTTGTCGTTGACACACGCGCTCACTTGACTACCAGTGCAAAGGCGCCTGTTTTGACACTCACCGTGCATGTAGCGTGCGTGTCGGATAACACCCCCGTATATCGAGGGTATAACTATCGTAACCGCATCCAAAGTTGGCATGGTTCTCCTGTCACGATACGCCAGAAGAGGAGAAAATCACCTTTTTAAGTAAATGGTCACTTGCGATAGTGTGAGGACACAGCTATTATTAGCCTTACGGTAGCGTGACTTTGAAGCAGATGACTGACTATGTCCAGTTTCTTTAACCAAAGTCCTTTTAGTCAAGTCCCTCCACTCAACGGCCATATAACAACGATTGTTGGGCACTCATCGGGCACCCTATTCAGCAGAAATGCGCGTGCGCAAGGCTTCACAACACCAATCTTGCTCCTGCGGCAAGTTCACAACACATAATTGGGCTCAATGTATTCACATGTCAACGTTTTGCCGAGGAAGGGGTGGGATATGTGTAGACAACAAACTAACCCCATGCATTTCTATGGAGGATTTTTTAAGTGCTGTGTCTCCTCATTAGAAAGTCTCTGCTTTAACCGAGTGAGTGTCTTTTTCCCCCTAGTTAATACCTGTGACGGTCATAAGGTGTCACTATAGAATATAATTAATGTATTTCGGGGGAAGTAAGGGGAGAGGAAGTTCTGTGTACACAAATTGTGTATAGGCCTACTTTTAAAATCCGCTAGTCAATGGAAAACTTCTCCTGGTCCGTAAAATGACGCCAGGATATTTCTAAAAGTTCGTGCTTTTGACCGTTCGTGCCCTGAAAGGCAAGTCTTTCACATTCATATTCGGTTACATCTGCCAAGAACGATAGAGAGCTGACATATAGAGTAATGAGTAAATTTTAGCTCTATTGTAAAACCTTATAGCGGCGTGGACAAATGGAATGACTGCTAATGTGTTGAATCTTCACCTAAATAAAGTCAGGGTTTAACAGTCAAAACATATGCTTATCTGTGAAATTTGTTCACAATATGAAAGTGTAGACTGTATACTGTCGAATTATTTAACCCGTACGTTTGTTTATCGTGGATTTTCTCAAAATAGCACTGTGCGCAAAACGACTGGTTTCACCTTGCAGGGTCTCATATATATATATAATGAATTCTGATCTGAAGTTATTGCAAATATCCTCTTGAACTGTTAGTCAACATGCCAGCCAAACACACTGTCTAATTCATTGGTAGCCCCGCCCCACCTGGTTACTGTTGCTATGTCCAACTAGTACTTTGCTATGTCCAACTACCAGGGGCGCAGGAGGCACGGGGGACGTGGGGGATATGTCCCACGCAGTGCTGAAGAGACGGCCGTCGTCCCCCTCACTTTTGATAAGGAAAAAAAGCCTTATATAAGCTAAATAAATAATAACCTATAGGGTTTGCGCTAACTATGTAAAACTCCCCATTAACAGCATCACATCACTAACCACAGCCATCTACAGTACTGTAAGACTGGACAATCTCATATTCACTCTGAAGCCAGTTTGTCTACTAACAACCATCATTAGAGATGCTTTTCGTTTGGAGCGGCATACTGGTAGGCCATCAAAAGCATAACATTTTCGGTTTGGTTTGGGATCTAATTTACTTTTGGACTGTTTGATTATATTGCTAAATGTTGGGACTGATGGGCACTGAACTCTGTGAGATATTTGATGGTTCACTGTTATGTTTCATGCAGTTGAAAAAGTGTAGGGATTTCCACCGCTGTTTTTTGCGAGACAAGGCAGCCATTCATTGAATAGGGGTTGTGCTGTAATAGAAACCTTTTTGCATAGCCAAGTAGCCTAAATTGAGTTATTGTTTAATTATGCATGATTTAGTAGGCTACTTTTTATTAAATTCGTAGGCTGGAATGCCTTGAGTCACGCAACAATTGCGTTAAATGTAGTAGGCTTCAGCCTCTGGCAATTAGCTCGAAAGGGGCGGCAAGACAATGAGCTTGAGAATGTGTGTTGGAGACCCATGGTAGGAAAACAACTTTATTAATCCAACCAACAATATAATAAAATATTAAGAAGAGGTGTTATTTCATTTACTTAAATCGAAGCAATGTCTTCTAGCGCTGGTGGACTGATGGCAATTGTTGGTATGGTAGGCAAATATGGGAACCTGCCTTTATTTGTCCGGCTATAAATAGAATCAATCCCGGGCATAATTTGAGGATTTATGGTAGCCTATCTCCTGCTCAACATGACATTAGCTGTTATGTTTATTGATAACAAACTCAACTAGCCTACTGATCAACTCGTTTTCACTAGCCTAACTATAAAATACAAGTATATAGGCATACCCAAAGTTTTTGTTCTAAGACATTTATTTCAAACATAATTTCAAGACACAAATTGGATACTTCAGTTACCTTGGTGCATAAATCCCAGAGAGTAGGCTACCACACCCCAGAGTGATGGGCCTTTCTTACGCGTTCAGTGTGGGGTATAAACAAGCTGAGAATTTAGCGGTGTCACGTCTGGCTGTCACAGACATGGGGAGCTCTTTGAAGCTTGGGATAGTGTGGTACAGTTACTACAGTAACAGTATTTTATTTTACTTGTTATGTAATATATTTTTTTTTAATTTTATAAATGCTTTGTTTAAATGCTGTTGGAAAAAATAGTAGTTGATTATAAAGGCAACTTTCTGTTGCAATTTTCTGTGTGTTCTGGACTGGTAACTTGTTAAGCCAACATGTTCTAACATTGCACAAATATTAACTGCAGACACATAGTGGAGAGTTGATTTGGTTATACCAGACAATTTAGGTACTGTAGGCCTAACTAGGCTATTTGATCATGTAGTCTATGTTTGGATCATAGGCATGATGATTCATTCATGGCTTCATAAAATATCAACATCATGTTGCTTTTAGAGTATTCTACCATTGGCCCAAGTAGTGTAAAATAAATCTAAAAAAATTAAATAAAAGTAGAATTGCACATAGCAAGAAGCTGGTCTGAGGGCAGATCTGGCGTTGTGCTCATCTCACAGTTTTGACAATTTTAATCAAAAAATATTTTGAAAACAATCAATGGTATTATCTTAATATTCTGGCAAGTTTAAAATATGATGGTCGAAAGTGGGCCAGAGGTGGCGATCCGATATCTGGAAATCTGATCTCACTATGGGTTTATGTTCACAATTTGGTCCCCCTCACTTTCAAAATATCTCCTGCGCCCCTGCCAACTACTGTATGTAGTTCGCATCCAAAATGACAAGTTAACAGCAGCCCATTAACTGCGATGCTCAGTATGTAGGCTACTCGTATGTTTTCTGCTTGCAAGAAGAGTTCGACTGAGCCTAGCAGATCATGAAAATGGTGAGCAATGTAATCCAAAGTTTGCTAATTCTTCATTAGTTAAAGGGATATTCCACCATTTGGGGAATTGCACTCATTTCCCACCTCCCCTCGAGGTAAACAATTGATTTTTACCTTTCTTCAGTTCATCCAGCCGTTCTCTGGTGATACCACTTTTAGCTCCAGCCTAGCATAGAACTTTGAATCGGATTAGACCATTAGTATCTAAGATTTCTGGTAATTTTTCCATTTAAAACTTGTCTCTTCTCAAGTTAGGAAGGGTAGAGAGCGGGATCGGGACATGACCGCAGGTCGGACTCGAACCCGGATCTCTGTGGGCACCAGTTGAAAGAAAGTGTTTTCCATGTGAGGGTGTGCTCATCAAATGTTCAACAGAATAATACAGTAGAATTCAGTATTGACAGTCAGCATGATGGACCAATAACTGAACTCTGGTGCCGAGGTCTTGGAACAGTGTAATCATGATTGGTTGCTGGCCCCATCATGTATTGAAATCTAGTGTTGGTGTTGGATAAGCCTGAAGAATAGGAATTCGAGGAAGTGCGTAGACCCCATTTTAATCCGGTAAGTTTTTTGCTCTTTTGATAGGCAATCTCTTATCATTTCGGTTAGTGTTGACCGGGATGTCCGACTAGCTGTTAGGGGAGAGGATATTTGAATTAGAAACTTCACCGCATCGGAAAGCATAATGCTAATTAACAAACATAGACCTTTCTTTTCATCATGTGAAATAATC
Source organism: Alosa sapidissima (assembly GCF_018492685.1). Lineage (NCBI taxonomy): Eukaryota > Metazoa > Chordata > Actinopteri > Clupeiformes > Clupeidae > Alosa > Alosa sapidissima. Next base: position 48,549,179 of record NC_055957.1, on the reverse strand, counting down.
AAACCATTGAACCAATTTAATGCTGTTATGTTCAACAAATTAAATTTATATATAAATATATATAAGAAGAGCACCGTTAAATTATTTTTATGTGAGTTGCTGAGAGAATTACTTTCACTTTGGAAAGTGCAGCATTCATACATATTTTTAAGGGACATGGTAGCTGTCGAATGGTTTTGCAATGATTGTATTTGTAGTATGATTCGTTCTCTCTGTGAAAAGCTTGTTACACTTAAATCTCTATCCCATCTTTCTTGATGACACTTTTCTGGCTGTCAAAACTATATTGACTACATCACTGGCTATCTCAAGGTCATAAGTTGTTACGCTAAACTCGCTAAAATTACCCTAAACTCAAAACAAGAACAAACAGCAACAAATACATACCTTACAATTACAGGATTCACAAATGTTCTATGTAACGTCTATGGTAGAGTCCTCGTGCGTGGAGAAATAATGCTACGGCAACCATAGAGGAACAAATTTCCTAATCTAATGCGTCTCTATCCCATCTTTCTTGATGACACTTTTCTGGCTGTCAAAACTACATTGACTACATCACTGGCTATCTCAAGGTCATAAGTTGTTACGCTAAACTCGCTAAAATTACCCTAAACTCAAAACAAGAACAAACAGCAACAAATACATACCTTACAATTACAGGATTCACAAATGTTCTATGTAACGTCTATGGTAGAGTCCTCATGCGTGGAGAAATAATGCTACGGCAACCATAGAGGAACAAATTTCCTAATCTAATGCGTTTTGTTCAAGAAAGTTGTGTAGATCCAATGAAAACATGTTAAGTCAGTAAGTGTGGGGCGGGCCCCACTAATGAGGAAATGAGGAATAGAGACATGACAGGTGGGGCACGATGAACGGGAGGAAATTTGCTTTTTAGTGCCCATCTTTAATAATGCCTTTCTTTTTTCACAAGGAAGATCATAGATTCAAAACAAAATAGCCACACACAATCACAGGAGTAATAAACAGAGGGTCGTTTCTAGGAAAGTTAGCAACGACGTTGCTCAACCGCGGTGATACGCCGCAACTTGCGTCCAAACAACGACATTGTTACACCTGTTTCCAGAAAGCATCGTCCGGCGTCTGAACACCGTAGTTCCAACAACGTTGTTGATGATGCAGTGATACATATCATTGGTGGAAACAGTGGTAATGTGTAATAATACCCCACCCCCTAGAAATTTTCTGCCACGGCCTATATCGACATTTTTCTAATTTAAACCGAGTGATTAATGCTGGCATTGTCATTGCCATCAGCAAAAACCTAAACCTATTGCAAGCATATAAAACAGTTAACTTAAGCCGACCAATATGAGTTATTATTTGTGTTAAATATCTATGTTGGAAAAAATATATAGTCTTGACAAGTTTCTAGGTATCGCAAATTTTATCAACTGTTTCGTGGCTTAATGGCAGCGCGTTGATGCTCTGCGCGCTCGGCCGGAGTTTGCATCCTATTTCTTCTTTTCACCTCTGAGTAGGAGTAGGCCTACGAGACACAACAATAGTAGGTTTAGACCATACATATTTATGTGTATAGGTACTCTACATGGTAGGTCTCTACTAGGTACAAGACATCAGTCAAAAACAACTGAATTTACGTGTCATACTAGTTCACCTGCAGGTAGCGAGAAACAAGAGGACAATCTCACATCATAAGAAAATCGAACCTACAAGGCTGGGATAACAAGTCACCTGCTTTAGCCACTACACCATTTATCACTGCTGATTTTAAGAGTCTGTGAAGATTATAATACTAGTTTAGAAAAAAGCAAGGCAATACTTGAATTAACATGAATAGCAGCAAGAATGAGCCCAGTAGGGGAGACAGTCTCTTAATGAAAATTAAGCTACAGGATAGATCAATCATTGAGTCACGAGATAAACATCCACTTCGTAATTTTTGGTTAGGCGGTTGTGATTTTTGGTTAGGCGCTCCGGACACCAACTGGAACTACCAAGGAACGACACAAGTGCGACTGCCCATGGTAGCGCGCACCAGGAAACGGCAAAGCCAATGATAACAACATTTTGTTTCATGATATACTGTATGTAATCCATTATGCATAATTATGTGATCCATTCTGCAATCTTATTGCAACTAAAACCTGTACCATTGCTACCGCTGCTCCCTATAGTGCCTAAATCCCACCCCTTCTGGTGAACCACCATGGGACCTAACCTTGGAAAAAATATGAACAGTAGGCTAATCAATGGCAAGTAACAAATTCTTTTCTGGTCCCAAACGACCTGTGCCTTGAATTAAACAATCGACGATGCAGCCACTCCCCCAATATCACGCCAGAGAATGCATGCAAGAGGGAAAAAACACGTACACCTGCAGAAGTGTGGCGTGTCAACATTATCTCTTAAACACATCTACCAAACTCAAACCCCTTCTTACTTCTCTGAAATTACCGGTGTGGAAATAGTTTGAGGTTCATTCATTCACATCAGTTAAAGGTTCTCTAAGTCTTGTTACGCGGTTTCTAAGCTCGAACATTTTTTGTCATATACAGCAAATATTTTCTTACGATCCACTAGCTGCCTGCTCCCTGAATACGCTGTAAAAAATGCAGTCCCTGTGGATAACCCAGGCTCCAAAAACTGCAACAAAAACATCTTGGTCCAGCCTGGACCATGAAACATAACATAACGTGACCGTTTCAGTTCCACGGGAGGGAGGGGCGAGCTAGCTCTCTATTTTGTTTGACTTACTTCAAATGTCAACAAAGTGATGTCACCCAACCTTGCTTAGAGAACCTTTAACACTAACTTAGGCTACTCAACTTTGCAAGTGAAGTTCTAGATAGAGTCCAAAAGTACTTTAAGACATAAAACACACATTAACAGTGTAATATTCTGATGTGAACACTAACCTTGTGTCTCTTTGGAGTGTGCTATAACAATTAAATTGTCATTCCGTGTCATTTCATTTAACTATGTTCACCTCTATGTTCATGTCTGTTCTGTTTAGTAGCTTGTGGTAGGAACGATTTCAAAATGAAAGTCCCCCAACCAGGCCCGGATCTAGGCTGCTCAGATTGGGGGGGGCAAATAGAAATTTGGGGTGGGCACAATGAATACCCCCCATCCTCTCCACACACACACACAACATTTACACTACGCAACGAAACCGCTCAGTTTCACCTACAAATGCCTTACTTTTCACCTTAAAACCCTTATTTAATAGCAAACATGACATATTACATAGAACTGTTAATCATAGAACTGATTTTAATATTTACAGATATCTAGGGTATATTTAACATTTATTTTCTATGTGGCCTGTTATGAAATCATGTATTGGACAATTTAAGCACAGTTCAGCTTTAAGAAACTCAAATAGTCTTCATGCATGCTTAACATTTTGTGATCATTAAGGCTACTTTGACAAACTCTTAGTCAGCTGATTTTAATATTTACAGATATCTAGGCGATATTTGTAACATTAGTTTTGTATTTGGCCTGTTATGAAATCATGAAATCATCATATTGAACAATTTAAACACACTTTGAAACCAAGAAACCCAAAGTTGGAGACATGCATTTAGACATTGCTGCACATGTAAAACCGTATTAAGGCCCATTCACACCAAGAACGATAACGATAACTATAACCATAATGATGAAAGCGTGCACACTGAACAACGATAAACAAAGTCTCTCCTTGTGTTAATGAATGTGACGGTTAAAATTCAATGGGTTCTGATTGGCTATTATCTTTTTATCGTTGTGAAAATCGCTCTGAAAGTGATCCCCAATGATATCGTTCTTCATGTCATTATCGTTATAGTTTATGTGTGAACGTCGTCATTCATATTAACAAGAACGATATTTATTTATAGCTATCGTTATCGTTCTTGGTGTGAATGGGCCTTTACTCTGGAATGGCTAACTATACTGGGGAATACACCTTTGTATTCGGTAAGGTCTGCTGTTTCTTCTGATATATGGTTTGTCATGTGTTCGGGAAAAAATCGTGAAGTATTCCACCGAGATGAATAGGTAGGGAGATGGGCGCAGAATGTACCATGAATAAATTAAAGTTACTTTTCTTGGCTAACATCATTTAAAAGCTAAGAAAAAGCTCTTTCGCGTGATGTGATACATGTCATATCTGTGTGAAGAGTAAGCTATCAGGAGTAGGCTAGTTCAGCAAAGAATGGGTGAATTTGGACGCACTTTCTTTCTTGTCGTGCACCGTCACATTCTCCACTGCGTAAAAGACATAGGCTAAATGAATTTGCGTTGTGAATGCTAAGCTTAATTTGGCAGGCCATAGGCTAAATAAAAATCGCTAGTCGGATGCAAAGCAGAATTTAGATAGAAAGGGGCACCAAGGCCACAGTGGCCTGTGAACCTCTGATTTTCAAAGGGGGATCACGGCCAACGCAAGGGGCAACGACGTGGCCGCCGTAAAAATTCCCACCCTGCTTATAACACAGTTAAGGAATGACCAATGTTAACAAACTAACTGGCTAGATCACCTTAGAAAGCTAACATGCACAAAACCTTATTCAAAACGAGAATAATACAAACACTAACACTACAGTTAAAGGTCTTTATTTAAACCAGCAACAAGAATCTATATTACATCTAGTAGCCTATAACCTTTATGGAAATATAGCTAAGCCCTCTCTACTAAAGTATGAAACAGCAAGTGATGCACACAGTGGAATGGTAGGGGAACGCTGCTGCTCCAGTATTTATACTATCCAACCAGCAAATCAGCACCCTCGAAATTCAGACGGGACGAATTAGAAAAGTGTGATTGGCAGATTCAATAGCTGTCAATTAAAATTGACCAATTAGGTAAGGCATAAGAAATATTTGCACTGTAAAAAATGTCTACTTGGTTCTACTTAAAGTCATAAGTTAAGCAGCTGCCTCAAAATTTCAAATAAAAACAAAATGGATTAATTAATTGTTTTAACTCATTATTTTGAGTCTTGTTAAGCTTTGAAATGCCTTCTGTGAGTCTACATGACTGTACAATTATTGTTGTTTCAACTTATTTATGCAAGTTATTATTATTATTAACTTTATTTGTTATAGAGCAGGGGTCCCCAACCTTTTTTGTACCATGGACCGGTTTGCGTTTGGGGGTTCCATGTTCCATATGTTGTGCATGCATTACTTGAAAAGAACGAGCTTCAGTTATGTATGAACAGTGAAGGTAACAAACTCTTAACAATGTGAAAAACGTGAACTTGAAGTGAAAATTGAACAATATGAACTATGAACTATGAAAATTGAACAACTTGAAGCTACATCTATCGCTTAACAAAATATTGGAACAAAACATGGGAACTAAACGTGCATTACGAATAATTAGTGGGAGCCAGTGATGGAAGACAGTGACACCCTCAGTGTGTTCGAAATGTCCAGTCGATTGAGCAATTTGGTCTTAGTTGCAGTCATTGCCGAAAACCTGGCCTCGCATAGGTACGTGGTGGGAAATGGTAGCAACGTTTTCAGCGCTGTTACGGCTATCTCTGGATATTCTGCTTTGGTTTTAATCCAAAAACCCGCCAGAGAGGTTTGCTCAAACACACTTTTAAGACCACCGTCATTTGCAATTTCGACCAACTGCTCTTCCTCCTGCGCTGACATGTTAGGACTACTCGGGATATTGACAAATGGGTTGCGGACCCACTCATTGGTTTGCCGTGGATCTTTGGAGGATGGGAAGTAACGCTCAAACTCATTTGAAAGCGCAACAAGGTGATCGCGCACCAGCTGCGAGAGAAAGGGCCCTACCTCAGTCTCTCCCAAAACCCCCACTACTGTTTGGAACATATCAAATACACCCCGGTCCACTCGTCGTCCCCACAAATCAAGCTTGGCTTTAAATGCGGCGACTTTATCTGCCAGTTTAAAGACAGTCGTCATTCTCCCCTGGAGTGACAGGTTGAGGTCATTAAGCAACCCGAATATGTCACACAGGTAAGCGAGTTTTGACACCCAGTCCTCATCACTAAAATGTGCAGCTAACGGTGACTTTTTTTCTGTAAGAAATCTCTGTAGCGGCTCTGGCCAGTGACCTGCCCCTTGACAGCCATCTGACCTCTGTGTGCAAGAGAAGGCGTTTGTGCTCTGCATCCATTTCTTCACAGAGCTGCTCAAATAAGCGAGAGTTGAGTGCGTGTGCTTTAATCTTGTTGATCATTTTAACTACATCAGTTAATACCCCATTCAACTCGGGCGACAGTTTTCGGCTAGCCAGCATTTCCCTATGAATGATACAGTGTGTGGGCTCGCAGTCAGGGGCAACCTCTCTAACCCTTGCAGTGAAACCGGACAGCCGTCCGGTCATGGCTGCAGCCCCATCAGTGCATACGCCAATACAAAAAGACCAGTCTAATTTTCCAGACACATAACCATCCAAAGCCCGGAACAGTTCTGCAGCTGTGGTGTTCGTTGGAAGTGACAGTACACACAACAAATCCTCCTGAACATCCTCCTCAAATATGTACCGGACAAACACCAGCAGCATTGCCTTATTTTCAACATCAGTTGACTCATCAACTTGGATAGCGTACCACGGTGACCCATTCACCCTCTCTAACAACTGTGCCTCAATATCCTCTGATATATCATCAATTCGTCTATGGACAGTGCTTGCAGAAAGCGGTACCTGAGCTTTTTTTTTAGCTGCAGCCTCCCCAAGGAGTTCATTGCACATGTCTTTAGCAGCAGGCAGAATTAACTCTTCCCCAATAGTAAACGGCTTCTTAGCTTTAGCAATCCGACTAGCCACTACCCATACGAAAAAGAAATACATAAAACTTCTAAAAGGATGAATACAAAAGTCTTATACAAAACCCTTACTGCCAGAAACACATATGGCTATGGAAATCTTATGTGGCACATATCACAAAAGTGGCCCATTTCATATTTCCCTCATGTATGAATAAAGCACACATCTACATGAACTGACTAAGTAAATTATACAGTGACATATACTTTCAGTACATGAGAGATGTACATTTTAGAATATGTTATATAACGTTTTAGTATTATTCCTATATAATAAAACACCATTACAACCAGATTTGTGCATGTAACACACATGCAATGTATATAAAAACAACGCAGTCTTCATATGGTTTTGATAAGATTTTGATATTAGAAAGAAAAAGTATATATGTTATACACATGTACACACTAATTTTTGTATATGTTTGTCTGACATATAATACATGCTTCTTATATGTGAAGTATATGTTTTTCATGAGTAATATTGTGTTGTTCCTATATGATAAACCACCATTACTGTTAGATTTGTGAATGTAAGACAGATAAAATGTATATAGAAACTATGAAGTTTTTATATGGTTTTGATAAGATTTTGATATCTAAAAGGAAATTATATACGAGTAATACATATTTACAAATTGATGTTTCCTATATGTGTTGCATATATGTACAATATATGCTTTGTATGAGTATCATTGTGTGATTAAAGAGCAATACACACAGGGATTTTAACCAAATTTATTTGAAACCTCTACTGACAAATAGTTCCCTTGCACTTCTACTAACTGTATCTACTATTACTGATCCTATCAAAAACATGATGGTTAGGCATGTCGTTATGAAAAAAAACTTATTTTCAACATCAGTGGCAGACATTGCAGCTTTCTGCCATTCCCACAATTTAGGAGATAAAGTGCCATTTTAAGTGGTATAATGAACTCATTCATACTGTCCATAACTGTACGTAATATTTATGAACTGAACTGTGTTATTAAGAACAAAACGTACATTTCAATGTTCTCATTTCTGTTGCTTAACTTTATTCCGCATCTCTGTTATCTTCCCATTGATGCTGCTCCCTATCAGGGACAGAGGGGTACCCGGCCATCTCTCCAGAGTTGCATCTTTAACAAACAAACCCAAAGAATGCAAAAGTTAGTAGGCTATACTTGACATTCACAGCAGAGATCAGTATCATAACAGCTATTGATAACACTGAACCTACTGTAGATGGCATCAACTTTGGTCTTCTCAAGGGGGAGACGAGCCTCTCCCTTCCCCTTGTTGGTTCCCCGAAGATTACTGACTAGAAGCACTTCAGGGGGGAATACAGCTGTAAGCAGTTGTCTTACAAATGTTGTACATGAATTTGCCTTAACTGCGTAAGCCCATGCAAGCTTATCCACCATGACACCACTGCCTTTGAAGATCTCAACCTTTAATGTGTTAAACAAAGGACAGGTGTTAAACAAAGGGCTTAAAGATATAATTTTAGGATATGAAAAAACTATATAACTTGGTAAATTACAACCCTATATGATTTTGTATATAAAATCAGAATGTATTGGCCTTTAAAAAGGGCTTCCACTAACACAACCTGGTTGTCTTATATAATGTGTTAATACTGGGCACAGAAAGAAAACACATAAAGAAGTGCACACACACACACACACACAGACACACACACACACACACACACACACACTATACATACAGTATAATCACGATTGCCCTACACATTACAAGCATGCCTGACCATCTATATAATATTCATTAAGACAACTCACCTTTGATGGTGAAGAACTAGTTGTATCCATGTCTCCACTCCCAGCATCAATTGCCATCTGAGGAGGACATTAGTTAAACAGAAAACATCTGGTCAGTGCACATATTAATACATACTTTGGAGCCATAGACAAATGTATAAGCTTAGACTGTGTGCCAATGTGTCAATTATTCAATTGAATTTTCTGTAGTTCTTCTGTACAGCACAACAGATACTTACTGATATAGTTGGATAAATAAAGTATATCTACCGAACTCATAACAAGCATCCCAAACAATTCTCTATCATGTATTAATTTCTAAAAAGAAATCACCTTTGATGACTGGGAGCTGGCTGAAGGTGAACTAGACTGTGTTGAAACAGTAGATGAGGGGCTGGAGGTGGGCTAAGTGAAATAGGGAAGACATTGTGAAGGACAGTCCAAATGCGGTGTAAATCGATTCACTGGCCTGCTGGAGGTTCCCATTACTGGAATGATGCTGTCCCACATCACTGGAATGACATGATCAAAATAATCTGATGGCAAATTCACACTACCGTATCTGTTTGTTGAGGAACTTCCGTGTCTGTGTCATCTGATTCTTCCCCATACTTCTTGGGGGGCACAGAGATCCTCTTTGTTTGTGGGGCTGGCTTATTGCTTTTTGTTAGCTCATTCAATTTTCGTGTGGCCTCATAACGAGAACCTACAGTAGAGAGGGAAAGACAGTCACGGACACAACATGATTTTACAATGACACCATGATAACGACATCTCTAAACTGTAAACTGCAAATCTATCTATGATGGCAGAATTGTATCATGGGTAGAATGACAAATGTCTATTAAAAATGTATATTAAAGAGAATAATGTGTATTTACACCTACTGATTAAATAATAGTCTGTATCTTACCAGTCACAAACTTCACATTAGCTGCATAATGAGGATAACCTCCTTGTGGCCTCTTCCCACGTCGCCACTCAACTGAAGCCAGATACAGGCTTAAAGGAAGCCCATCAGAGCCCATTTTTGTGTCATCATAGCCAATGATGGCATCAGTTTTGACATCACTTAACTTGCCCTTGTCATCTCCTTCTGACCACTGTACCACAGCAAACTTCCTGGCTGGTGTTTCTGCCACTAAAAGAATGGAGGAAAAATGAAGAAAGGATGTATGAATACAGTAGTACATATTTTATCACCATGTAACACTGCATTCACACCAATACCTGTAGTGCACAGGTAGTGCATGGTTTTGGTCTGTTTTCATCTACTTGTTATCAGATTAGGCCATTTACACCATGTAGTGTTCTGCACAGCAGAACAGCAAAGACCCCTTGAAATAGAAGAGTTCTATTTTTCTCTGCGTGTCCGCATGGGCTTTATAGACTTTAAACAAATTGATTTTTTTTTTTTAAAGTGGTTGATTTTCAGGGCACACAGACCTTTCAGTTGCCATTTCCTAAAACTAGATAAGAAATACTTGCCTACTGCTAGGCCACTTGCTGTTACCAGTACTACTAAGAAATTGGACTGTCGCTTAATGTGCCCCAAATATCAACAAACTTTTCTTTTATGAAGCGCTAGTAGGTGAATCTCTGTGCACAGAGGATGAAAAGTCTCAGAATGTCGTTTGTCTCAGGATAGAACTTACGAGTTCTAAAGAAAATATCACCAAGAAAATGTGATACCTACTTCTGTTTTGACTAGGTTGTTTACAAGGTGTGACTGGTCAAGAAGACTGCATTGACAGCAAAACGGTGCAATTTGAGTGCAGCAGATTCTTAGCAGTGTTATCCTTCCTTTTGTAAGTCCTACTTTGCGATCCCGTTGGGGTACACGTGTACCCAAGATATCATGTGAAAGTGCCATTTCTGGTCTTTCAACAATTGTCTTCTGTTAGTTGCTAGCACACACGGAGATACAGTATCAAAGATTCTTAAGTTGTCTCTGGAGATATGCTAGCGGTTTTGAACATTACCCCCCACACACACCACCACCACCACCACCAACAACCAACTCTAGATCAGTTGCAGTGCCGTAATATTGGTCAAGTAGCCAACTTGCTCTTGCTTAAAAACTGATTACACGCGAATGAATGCAAAAACAGTATTACGAAATGTTTATTACACTCCTTACCTATTGTTTCTTCCATTATAAAAGTGATGTACGTTCTCGCTCACTCCTTGCTGCCTCTCCGGCCTCTCCTGACTCCACAACTTCTGTTTCGATTCGAACGTCGCAGCTGTCTCATTGGAAGATGGAGATCTCACGGTGTTTCGCGAGAGGCGGGGAGCATGATTGAGCGCGCAGCGTCGCTAGTATCCTGAATCGCATTATTCACTGTGTTTTTAATTATGTTAAAGAAAACACTGCGAAAAAAATGAATGGCTGAAAGAAAATATTCCTCGTCGCACCTTATCACGATGGAAAAAAAGGTTTGTATGCCTACTTAGCCTACTTTGGGTTTATCTTTACAGGCAACAATTTTCAGAATCCCTTGACTGTTATCACAGTTTGGGGTAGACTGGTAACTAATGGTCAAAGTGACAAATTTATTTATTCATTCATTAATTTAAGAATATATTGGAGTAATTTATGTAGCCATACATTAGACTACCATCTCTTAATGCAACTATGCTTCGCAACAGTTCACAAATGAGGAAGGATAAATCTATCAAAACAGGCATAAAGCCTGCCGAATTTTGTTAGGCTGATGAGCCTGATGAGATTGCATGACATTTTTGCATAGTCTCCTCCAATGAAAGTCAATCCAAAATGATTGAGGTTTGAGTTTAAAAAAATGAAACTAAAAGTTTAGGCTACATAAATTATGCCACATTTAATCTAAACATTAGGAATGGATATTAGTGTATTTTTTAATGACATCAAACATGTGGCCTAGGCCTAGGTAATTAGGCCTAACCCTGCTGAAAAAAAAAACAGCTACACACCAGCCTAAGCCGGTGGCTGGTCTCAGCTGGTTTTTCATCAGTTTGTGCTGGTCTTTGCTGGTCTACTGGTTGGGCCACCACTTGGACTTGCTGGTGTGACCATCTTAGGAAGCTGGTCATGTTGGTCTGACAAGCTCATATGTGAGTGTGCTGGTTTATGTTGGTCATGATGGTGACCAGCATATCAAGCTTACATTGATGGTTTAAGATGGTCATGATGGTTTGACCAGCCATAAAGCTGGACATTGCTGGATTGGCCAGTCAACCTCCAACTACATGACCATCCTAAACTGGGTCAACCAGCTAAACCAGCAAAACTCTTGCGAAAACACAGCTTAAACCAGCAAACCATCATACGCTGGTCAGGCTGTTTTTTTTCAGCAGGGAAGTCATTGACCTATCTGCCCCGAATAAAGAAAAATAGCCTATAGCTTGAGTTAAGAGAGGCAAAAGGGTTTCAAAGGGGGCAGGATAGGCAGAAGAATTAGGCGGATACAGTAACATGCTGATTATTGCAATAACAAATAGGCCTAGAAATTTCAGCTTGATGATTATTTAATGGCCACACCCCATTTTTTTGTTTTTATATTGTTCAAACCAAATATTTTTTTATTAAAAGCACAGGCACACTTCATTTGTGTCTTGTGGTTAATATTTTCCACATGCCAATGTTCTGCTGACCCAATGAAGGCTTAACCTGAAAGTAGTTCCACCAAGCTCCACATGTTCCATCGAGCTCCATACATTCATCTGGACTCGCTCCTGATGAGAGGGATTTCAACAGAGAAGAAAATGATCAAGAAAATTAGGATTGCCCGACAGGATTTGAATAGATGTGATGTAGTGGAGAACTCTCCTCACTGTCACGGTTTGGTTTCAATGTGAGTGGTTGAGATCGCACATCAATAAAGATGACACAAGTGGTTTAAAGGATTTTTGATAAGGTACTGATTTTTGAAATACGTTCATTTAGCCTCTGTGTAGTATCTAGCTGTTTGTTTTATTGTCCTGAAGTTTTTCTTGGTATGTCCTCCCTAGGGAAACAGTGAAGATGCCTGTGAAAGACAACTCAGAGAGCAGAGTGGAGAGCCTTTCACACTAACACAGGTAAGACAAATAGTGCAAGTAATCACTCTATAACTGTTAATAAGAAGATATAAAATATATCAGTGTGTCATAAATTAACATTTAATTTTCCTGTTATTCTAGGATATCCTCTCCCAGGGATTGACAGAAGAGCAGAGTTTCATCTCCATTGTGTCCTTTGCCCTCAAACACAACACAACCGGTGTTTTAATGGCTGATCTACTCAAGCTTTTGAAATTGGTTTCTGCTGGAAAAAGTGCAATTCCCTCAAGTACTTTTTAGACAAACCCCTGACTGGCATTATAGATCAAATTGAGTGTCATCATTATTGCAGTGTTTGCACCAGTTATCTTGGCATGCCACAGGCACATGATGAAACACTCACGTGTGTAAAGTGTCACTTATCCAAACTGTCCACTTTCCAAGTGGTTTTCATAAAGCCATACATGCCATTCAGATAGTTAGACCATGCATATACATTCAGTGCCCTCCATCCAGCTCAATTGTGTGCAAGCTACTGAGGACATATTATTGTAAATAATTGCAATCACTATTTATCAGCCTAACAGGACACGTGTCACTTATCTGTTTGAAGCTTATTGGGTTTTCATGCAAGAACCGCTTCGCATTGATAAACCATGATGTTAGTAATGAATGAAGATAGCCTATATGAAATATGTGATATTTGAGTGCTACACAAGCACTTCAGTGTAGTATTACCAATGGGACGTCCTGTGTGTTTATAAAATGCAGTCCTCATAAAGTACAGTATGTGCATTGTCTGTGATGTACTGTACACAGCACCTGATGATATTGTTACTGTCAATATAGTGTTTGAAAATTGTGGTGTGATGTAATGCTATTTTTATGCAGTTGTTGTTTTTAATTGCTCTAATTGGCTTTTGTATCTCTTACACATAAATATACTCATAAAAATCACATTCTAATTTGTTTCATGTGTATTCATTCTGATCAGAATTAATGTGTCTGAGCTCCTAGTAATGTGTGATGTGAAATATTTGTATATAATTGAAAAGCATTTAAATTATTTGATTAAAAATTATTTTAATGATGTTTACTTCTGAAAGATAATGAAGACATTCTGATTTACAGATAAACAAAAAACTTGGCTTTAAAAACATATCACAAAATGTTTTTGATGTTATCGCAGATGCCCTGTTATCGTGAAAAAGCAGCACTATACCTGGTTCTACATCTCTTTTCTCATGTGTTCATATTTTAAGGTTTTTTATATGTTGCTTCCTTGTCTGCCTATCTCATACAAGATTTTGGTGCGTGCCCAAGTCTTGTATGTTGTACTATACAAACATTTTGTAAGGATATTGTTTTAGGGCTTGGTGTCATCTACAATGCTTATATGTTGCAAAACCTTGCAAGTTACATGTTGTATGCATTTAATATGCATTTTACATGCAGATTCACTTACCTATATACTACATATGAGGATCTAATGCAGCATATGAAATTAGTGTAAATTTTGTATAGATCATTTCCATATGGGTAAGTATGAGGCTTTTAGCACAGCCACGTTCACTGATGTGGTTGCTTTAAGCACTAGTTTTTGTCCTTCTTGCTCGCGTTTCTTGCGCTCAAAGAACTCAAGGGGTTTGTCTTTCAGTGTAGGATGCTTGGACTCTAGATGTCGAATTAGCTTTGATGGTTTCATTGCTTCGTTTGACAACTTATCGCCACATACCACACATAAAGGACTTAGTGCATGCGAGTCACCGGTCTCTGCGAAACCATATTTTAAATATGACTCGTCATATTTCCTATTGAATGACCCCTTCTTTTTATTTGAGGTATCTGGCTCACTACCATCATCAGTGGGTCTTTTTTCCCCACTACCCCTTCCAAAGAAATGCTCTAAAGATTGTTGTTTTTTGTTGCTCATTCTAGCAGTTTAGCTAACTTCGTGTGACACTACCGTTCGCGAAGAACTGATCAAGTGAAGTGAGCTGACGCAGCACTGAAGTGAATATATAGTGTTGAAGGCGGGACAGACAGACGTAAGAAAACAGACCTTGTGAAATGCAAACATGCGTACAATCAAACAACTGCATATAGGCCTATGCCATGTAAAAATGTGACATTATTGTGAATTAAATTGAGTTTATTTGGTTTGCTTTTTTTTTTTTTTTTTTAACTCATGTCAGGCTACGGCCCGGTTAGGAATGTCCCGCGGCCCGGTGGTTGGGGACCGCTGCACTAGTTGACATTTTACAAAGAAAATGTAAATGCACCCAATTATAGCCAAAAGGCTAGTTTCCATTGGTAGTCCCCCTGCCAGAAGGAGCATGGCAAAATTACCTATTAATTAACAGAATAAATTACAGCAAAAAAGCAGGCAAAACAAAAATAAAACAATTACAATATATATTAAAAAAATATGAACAACCCACCCAAACCCAACACACACACATCCACAAAAGATACCCCCCCACACACACACACACACACACACTCCAACAATCATACTCTTCTAATCTCATACACTAATGCTGACACACTTGATTGTCTATCAGCCATTTCTTTAATTTTACTAAACTAAAAGAACTGGACTCTCTTATGTTTTGTGGGATTGTATTCCACTCACCAGCTGCTTTATAAGTGAAAACTGATTCACCAAAAGTTGATTTCTTGTTAGGCACTGCACAATCACCTCTAGCAGCCCCTCTAGTAACACTGGTTATAGATTATCTAAATTGCAGTAGGCTGCAGAGTGGTGGTGGAGCTAAGCTGTATCGGATTTTATATACAAAACAACAATTTTTAAACATAACAAGATTGTTCCAACTTAGAAGCCTATATTTGTTAAAGGAATTATCCGGAGTAAAATGCACTTTAGATCAATTTACGGATGATTGGGAGTATATACGTTGAGTTGACAAAATCATGTCATTCGGATGTGTTTTGAGAAAGTTCGATTTTACCGTTTTTAGTCAAAACTCGTTAGCCTGGAAGTGACCAGGGCAAGTCATTTCGCCGCTACAAAACGCTATTTTTATACCTCTTCTACAGTTCCTACACTTCCAAACAACATTACACTTATGTGGTAGTGAGTAGAGGGTCCCTAAAGCCAAACCGAAGTATCCCGAGGTCTTTATGTGGTCGGATAGAGAGTCCAGAATGAATTTCATCAAGCCAGTACCTTTCCGGAAATGTTGCTGCTGCTGCAGCTGGCGTCTTTAGGGGAAAGTCCGTAGGAGTCGATTGCCGAGTGTGGAGTAACACGCTCTGGAAATTCACAATTTCGTCGCTGTTTTTTTTTTTAAAAAAACATAGTCCAGTCCATACAACTTCCTTTCAATTTCGAAAGAAATACTGGACTATGTTTTTTTTTTTTTGTTTTTTTAAAAACAGCTTCTACAGTTCTTCTACAGTAACGTTAGTTCCTTAGTATCGCCACCATGATTGACAGGCAGCTAACGTTACTCAGCTGGCACTAGCAAGCGGACCCCAGCACGAACGACCGCCTCAGTGGTTCTCCAAAATTATATTTCAGCCCTGGACATGAACATATTTGGCCTTGACATACAGTCTATCAGAAATGGTGTTTTCTACTTCAACAAAGTTTACAAGGAAAACTGATATTGTCTCAGCAAGCAGTCTGGTCATTCAAGATTAAACAGAATTTAGCCCTATAATATCCTTTCAAAAAGGGTGAGGGTTTGCGAGACTTGGCCAATGGATTTTGCGGGGTCCCTGGACAAAAAGTTGAAAAACCACTAGCTGCTGGAACGTTAGATGCCTACTACAACCTTGTCAACTAGCTAGCAACCACCACTGAACGAAAAGACTTGCTAACTGCTAGCAAACGTGTAGCTAACGTTAACGGTTGCTAAAATGATATCCCAGTTGTTGCACATATCAAAAGGTAACGATACGTTAATCACGTTATTGGCTTCATCAACGCACATTCTAAATATCTATAAAACACAAACACTTACCGCGAACTTGTTCAAGCCAAACCGACTCGTCTCGTCTAACAGAAAAATGAGACACCGGATTGAAGTTTGATTGCTTGCTGCTGGCGCGTAAACTCCTGGACGCCTGGCTTCTTCGGTAGTCCCCCGCACATGCGCAAAGAGCCGTCCTCCACTCAATCTGCAACACGCCAAAAACTTGTACCCCACTCAATTTAACATGGCAAGTTCATCCAATCACCTGGAATTTGTTATTCATTCACTGTAAAATAAATTGAGGTTGACACGACTCAGATTTTCTAGGCAACGTGATGCATTTGGTTTTTTGAGTTTTCATTACTTAAATTCACTGTGGTTGAGTTTACAAAGATTTTTGAGTTCTGCCAACTCAAGTTTTTGGAGAGTTACATAGAAATTTTGAGTTCTACCAACTTAGGTTTTTGAGTTTTACACATACATTTTGAGTTCTACCAACACAGTTTTTTCAGTTTCACCTCTAAGTTCTGAGTCCTACCAACTTCGTTTTATGAGTTTGACATCAACTCAGTTTTTTTAGTTCTACCAATCCTCCTCACCACTCCCCATTATTAAACACACAAAAAATGATGTGAATACAGAACTTTTATTCACACAAGTCATACATTGTATCAATAGATATAAAATCACAATATCATCTTCTTAATTGCACAGAGCAAAAAGTCCTGAGAACTGAGTATCTTGAGAACCACAATGTTCATCATCTGAAGCTATAGGGAGAGCACAGAAGAGCTTAGCGCCCTGTGAAGCTTCTTGAGAACTGCTCTTCCAACTCTGTGTGTGTGGCTTCACAGCAAAATACTTATCTTTCAAGGATGCGAGTATCTTAAACCAAGTTCGAAAAAGGTCTGAATGACCTCCTCTGCTCTGGATAGTTTATGTCCATTGCATTCCAAGGCCCAAACAGGAAGGCGAAGGCAGCTGCGAGGTCAGGTAGGCCGTGTAGTATTACTGCCCCATCCAAGAGGACAGCGATGTCAGTCACTGTTCATCATCTTCATAGACGGCACATATCACAATAGGCACTCCTTCAACCAACGCTTCCTCAGGGTCTGTGTTCTGAGGGAGAAAAATGGATACAGCGAAATGTTTTAGCGATAGACACCCTGTAACAATTGCAGTCACCCATTAACCAGCAATTACACTTAATTTAGTTGTTTACAGTCACATTTAGGCACAAGACTACCAGCCAATAATTATCCAGTCTCTGGGGAGATATGAAAGAAGCACTGCAAATCTTATAATCACACCAAATTGCTCGACTTACTTACCATACACTTCATATAGAACTCTTGATGCATCATCATGAACAAAAGGCCTCAGTTGTGCTGTCCTTCCATGACTATGTCTTGTCTGTGAACATGTGCACACAAACATGAGCTCTCACACACACACACACACAATGCAGCAAGACTCTCAAATCAAAAATCTGTCTATAAACATCAAATGTCAATATTTGATTGATTTTGATGATTGAAGATCATTTTTGTATTTGCATATAGTTTCGTTTGGGGTACATTACCCACCTCTTCAAGTTTATTCAGCAACATCTCCATATCTGGACCAAAAGCTGCCTTCCTTGCTCGGTACAGTTTTAACAGGTGGGACACATACTTGTCGAGGGATGCATTCCAAGTTGCCCGGAGGTCTCTGCTGGTGTGATTCGATAAAATTCTTCAGATATCTGGACACAAGCAACAAAACAGTCTTTAATTACAATTTCCATGTCAGGGCTTAATGTGGTGTAGTCATGCCAGCCTACAGTAAATCTGCCAATACATTCACAAGATTTTATCAACATTTGCAAAATCGGGGTCCTCGAACTGGAGTGAGAAATCACCTTCAAACTGGATTGTGTCTTAATCTAAATTGATGAGCTGGTCAACAGATACTGGTGCCTCTGTGAGCAGGATTTGATGGGCTTCTTCTGGAGATCTGTTTGATGGGATTCTTCTGGAGATCTGAAATAACACTGAAACACATTTAAATTGAAATAAAAGTGACTAACATACCATTTTTGATGGTTTAGTTGAGGATTAATGTCCTTGTGGTCACCATCAATTTCCCACCAACATTGCATTCTTCTAGAGGGTGATAGTCTGTCAACAGATATGGATCCAAGGCAACAGTTTCAGAGAGGTGAGAGATTGTAAATGTTCAATGTACTAGTTGTTAGTGTCATGAACCGCTTTTTTTAAATATTAGATGTGGGTAATGGTCAATCAGCGAATTAGATGTGGGTAATGGTTAGATGTTAGATGTGGGTAATGGTTAGATGTAGATGTTAGATGTGGGTAATGGTTAACAAAATGTTTCTTTGGTTTAAGTTTGTACTCTGTAAACGTATTAATCAAAAAGCAATTAACAGCGGTCCTGCAGTTTGGAAGATTCAAAATGTCGAATTTGATGTGGATGTGTGTGATCTTGAGAGGTGTGACCGTAATGCACCAGATGTTTTAAATACACATACACAATCTGTGTAAATGCATACCTTGACAAAGCCTACAATGCTTGAGAAGAACAGCCTGGTAGGAGCTTGAAAACTTGCACTGCATGCACTCTTCCTTCCTGAAACAGAATCACACACAAATCATTAGAATACATCTTGCTTAAAGCATAGGCATTGTTTCAATTAATATTCCCTCAGTTAATATTCCTAGGTCAGTTTCTTGCTAGTGAATGATAAGCTATTGAAGTTACAACATTCTGCAGCCAACTAAATCAATGAGCTTTTTACATGTATATCACTGTCATTAATGACTTTGAACATCTGCAGTGATTATTCAACTGCAGGTTATATTTAGATATTTATTTCACAAATGATAGAACAGTCAAATTAAAAGTAAACCAGGAAATAAAATGTAAAAAATCCAAGTCAATATCTTAAGATAGCTGCAAGTCTATAATTGGCCTTGGTGTTACTGGATGCGCTGTCAACCTAGCCCTACAAAGCCTACAGTACTTCTCCCTCCACTTCAGTTCAGTCACGCAGGCTCGAACTCTTGGCCTATACTGTCACTAACATTGTTAAGCGGACGTAGTTCTTCCTCTCCCGCTTGAAAATGCAACACCTGCGTTGCTTATACAACATGTGTAACGTTAGTGTATCCAATTAAATTGAACAGTTTAGCGGTTTACTGACTGCATAGAACATCAGGTTCAAAAATTAGCATGAAGTTAGCAAACTAAAAACCGCTAATAACTAAAGTAATTCTGTTTAAATACACAAAATATACGACTCTGGTTAGTTCACCGACCAAATCTATCTTCGCTACTTTGCACAAAAGCCTTCTATGCAGTGGTATTTAGGGAAATAACAATTAGCTTACCTGAAAATCGCAAGTCGCCAATCTTCTCAACCTGGAGGGAAAACGGCTGTGCCCTCAGAGAAAGGGATGGAAACCCCTTACTGCAGTAGGCGTGTTCATGAACATGAGCAATGCGCATTGCCGTGAGTTTACAGTTGAGGGAACTCAAAAAATCTTGTTTAGGTTTTTCAAATTTCCTTGTTAAACCAACTTCTGAGAATATGAGTAAGGCAAACATGTATTTATGTGTTAGATGTTACATTTATATTTCTGAGTCAGATTACAATACAATTGTGTGTTAGAACAACAATTGCCATTTATTTTTTTACAGTGTTTAAGTAACTTATGAACCTAAATTGGAAGATTGAAAACTCAAACAATTTGAGTTGAAATTGCATAACACATTATTTTATGTCTGAGTTAATGACATGTATAAGTTATCATAACTTTTTGATCAGATCATTTTTTACAGTGTGGGGGGGCATTGCCCCTCCCAGCCCTATTCTAGATCCGGCCATGCCCCCAACACAGAACAGGAAATAAGGCAAGAAAATCAAACAACATAAGAATATTATTTATTGTTACCTCCTTTGCAGTGTAGCTTGAATGTTATTCAAGTGTCTGCTTAAAAAAAGTAAAAAATAAAGAAAATTGAAAATATCAAACCTAGTTAACTGACTCTGGTGCCTTGATCATACCTTTCACGGTTGTTTGTTTAAGAGTGCCCATGTGCTACCATTTTCATTGGTCAGTCGTTTTCAGCACCAAAGGGCCCCAGATGCCAGGAGAAAAGGTAGAGAATTATGTCCCCTTAGTCTCAG
Source organism: Alosa sapidissima (assembly GCF_018492685.1). Classification (NCBI taxonomy): domain Eukaryota; kingdom Metazoa; phylum Chordata; class Actinopteri; order Clupeiformes; family Clupeidae; genus Alosa; species Alosa sapidissima. The sequence goes on along the minus strand of NC_055957.1, from coordinate 48,528,474 downwards.
TCAACCTTTCTCTGCCAGGGAACAAGATGGTCATCTTGATCATGACCATCCGCGCCAGCTGCTTGCGTTCAAGCTAACTGTAGCCTACCTGATACACTGCTCCGGCAGCCTATCACTACACACGGCCTGACCCAACTGACTTGCCAACTTTGGAGACATACATGCCAGAAATCCAACGCAATCGGTCTGGAGCTGGAAAATTGTGAGCCATCTAGAACTGCGCAATAAATCAGATGGGAATTTGGCCCAATTGTAAGTTTGTCGGATCCAGCGGAATTTAGGCTGAAATCGGGCAAAAAACAAATTTAAGGTACACACTAACATTAATAAGGGGAACTGTGTGGATCAACTTGCAGAATTTGACAAAAAAGTATACAGGATTAGGTTAAAATAATAATAAATAAATATTTCAATGGATTATTCAAAAGAGGATGTTTCTGACTGTCATGGATGCTTGACCATTGTAATCATAAGCCATAACAATTTCGGGACATTCTTGGAAACGAACATTACTTAGAATATCATTAAATGAATTTCCTTAATTTCTCATTGTAGCCCTGTCCTCTCAGATGCTTAGATGCTATTTGGATAGACTACATGGCCGTGGCCAAATTTCAATAATGACTGGATTAATGTTTAGTTATGGAAGGCAAAAAGGTATCATACGATCACTAATGATAAGTAATCCATAAAATGTGTCTGTAGAAAGATTACTGTTGTATGTTGACAGCCCTGCTTGTCAGTGATTAGAGGTTTGTACATGATCATCGCTCTGCTTCACAAGATAAACAAAGCACAAGGTGTGTATTGGTGCAGCTGCTAACCCATTTAAACCATTACCCACTTTGCCTTAATGGTCCACCATTAACTTGTGTGAAAATCATCCCCAGCTAACCCCTTTCAAAACAATTGCAGGCCAGTCTCACACATGAAAAGCATGCATAACCTACATATTGAATAGACATCAAGGAGAATGCTGATGGCAGCAATTTACTGATGAAAATTCCTCAGTAGCTTTATCCATCTGACCTCAAAAAATAGTTGGATATGGACACAATCCAAATTGACTTTACATCGATTCAACGGAGGGAACCAAATTTCAGACTGACCACGAGCTCCATCGTCCTTCCATGTAGTTCACGCGTACTGAACTTCGGCCGTCTCCGAGATCCTGCCGGGCCACGGTCATCATGTAGTGTGTAATTGCAACACGAGAGGGCAGCATTGTCAAACCTGTCGCAGAGCAAACTACTCTGTAAAGAGTGAATTGCTGTTGGTCAGCCGTGGTTGAGAAAGTGGTCGGCTTCTGGAATGACTCGAGTATAATCAACTGCGATTAAAGTATCCTGGAGCACATTTCGCTACTGGCCGATAATCAGTAGGCCTATATGTTTAATTGGCCTGAGGGTTCTACTTTTGTCCTACTGTGGAAAGTTGGTTCAAAACTTTGACGGGACCGATGTATTTGGCTACTCTTTGATTTGTTTCATTTTCATGTTTTCGTTGTGCAAGTTTTGACTGTCAATAACCACTGAGAAACTTAGGTTTTAGATCTACATTAGTGTCTTAGGCTAAATGTACTCCTTGGCGAAGCTACTGATGAGTGAGCATACACAATTAGGGAAATCTATGTCTCAGAAATGGTGATGTTTTCGCAATAACTTTAATGTTTTGTTTCAGTAGCCTAGGCCTATAAATCAGGTCAGGTCTCAAGGACAAGCTGGAACACAAAGGCAATTTTGTAATTTGAATATGCAGATTTTTTATTACCACAGGCTGTCATTTGGTGGAGAAATAAGTTATTTGTTCATATCGAAACATAAGAGAGGCCTACATAGAAAACCCATCTTAACCATGCTTTGACAAGAGGCGCATCGTCTACTGAGACAGTCCGCTGTTAATCAACAGGGGGAGCTACTAGCATGTAGGACAAGACTCTCGGCAGGTGGCTGAAATTGTAATCAGAGGCAACTTCTGGTTGAACTTAACTACAGTTTGGTTGAGCTTCACACACATCATTCAATCAAGCATAAAATTAATCTTTGCTGGTGTTGTATTATAGGCTACTCATTTTGACTAACGTAGTACACTACATGAGCCCAACTCAATCAACAAAGGATATTAAGATACCGTTAAACCCATGTTTCCTTAAATGTGTTGAATATGACGCATTATAAAGTCTAGCCTTGGTGAGGCAGGGAGCAATAGTAGATCTATTTTAATTTCAATAGCTTTAAGTTTAGCTGTGATATCAGAACTGGTCAATTGTTGCTATAGTCTATGCTATAGTCACTGAACAGAATAATTTGCTAATCAAAATATTCCAATAAAAGAATCTAGATAATGTTTATATGTTATCTCTTGTTGCCTATTTATATTATGCCTTACATGAGAGAAATACCGTCCATAAAATTAAAAAACGGTAATGGGTTAAATAACATTGCAAAACACTAATCTACTAATAACTAAAAACGTAAAGAAAAAATCTTATCTCTCTAACTTGATTTTTATGTGAACTTGGTTATTGCTAGATATGAAAATATTTTAGGCTACCATCAAATTTAGACGGCAAATGTCAACAAATGTGTCTTCTGCAGGCTATCCGACAGGGCTTTATAGCGCGTATGTAGGCAATATTTTTTTTCTTTTCTTAGAATGTATTGTCCCTTAAATGTCGATGTTTTTTTTTTTTTCAATAGTAGCATAGGTATTCTGTGCTCATATTTTAGGCTACTGAAACGAAAAAATATATAAAAATGGGCCTTACAACAAGTCCTCCATCACTAGCAAGCTATAGCCTACTGCCAATGTCATTGGCTACTAACGTTAATAATAATTACTATTATTATTGTCGTTGTTATTATTATTATTAATAATTATATTATTATTATTATTATTGTGGTTGTTGTTTTTTATTATTATTATTATTATTATTAATAGTAGTAGTTGGGATTATTGGTAGGCCTACTAGTAATAGGCTGCTAGTAGTAGTATTAGTAGTATTCGGCTACAACTGGTATTAGTATCCTACAGGTCAAGGGTCCCGATCAGTAAACAAGAAATTTGTGTTTATGTATGATTTAGAGTGTTCTAAAATAAATATATATAGACAATATCTGTAAAAATGCATTATTATTATTATTATTATTATTATTATTATTATTATTATTATTATTATTACCATTATTATTATTACATTCACGACTCCAGACATAATGAGAGGCAAACTTGGTTAATTGATCAACATCGGGCTTTAGGTTGGGCAGAGGGATGGGGTTAAATAAGTGGCGCGTTGTGAGTTGTGTAAACAGCCCAGGGCAAAGGAAAAAGTTCATGCCCGGGTCCTTGTAAGGAGAAACCGGCGGTGCATAGGCGAGCGCGGCCATTTAATCAGAGCGACCTGTGGGGGATTAGGAAGATATCATGACCGCAACTTTGCCTCTCAATTATCATTCACAATTACATGTAGTGTCCGTCCTTCCCAAAAACCTATCCACGTATCCTCCCGAATAGGGACGCCGGACCGTTTGAATGTGTGTTGGGTTTCTTATTATGAGGGTATCCTCATTCCCATTAATCGTTGCATTTCTTTGTATTTTCCACGCAATTTAAAACAGTTGTGGTGGCCTATTTTTCCTTTGAGTTTTACAAATGAATTAGGCCTGTGGGTACAGGGTTTGTTTGAAAGTTACCAATTCATCTGCAGTGAAGCTTTCACTTTGATATGACTGCTTTGACTGTTAAAATGTAGTGGAGGTGTTATAGTATATATTTTCCTTTGGGGTTAAAAATGTTTTTTTAAAAATCGTTAGTTGATCTCCATGTCTATAAGATATTAAATACGAAGACTACTGTATTCTTGATCAACTCTCTTCTCGGTGGGTTCAGTGATGTATAGATTGTTAAGAAAAACAGTGATAGAATATGTAGGCTATTACTAGCCTAGTCTTTGTTCAAACAAATGCTGGCCGGGTGTTGGTGCTTTATGGAATTATGACCAATTTGACCTACTACTTTATATAACAACAGGCCCATGTACCTGAACTAATGGAAGCTCTGCAAGTAGGCTAGTTCCTCTATCAAACCCCAAAAACAACTGTGATGCGAAAGGTCCGGTGTAGTGGCATGCCATTAGCATTCTTCTCACCTCCTCGACCAGTAATGACACATGGTAGGTGTTTGGCTTTCTCCGTTTGGCTTCAAGGGCTCTTAATCTGACTCGCACTCGGGGCAAACTTTCGCACCTCGATTCCTTTCTGTGCCCAAACTATCTTAATTCCACCGTAATGAGCTCTCGCATGCCGCCCACTGAAGTGGACGAGGAGCATTGCCTGTTGCTTTGATCCGCGCCCCGCTGTTGATTGAGTCCTTTAACTAACAGCCAGCGTTAATAAACGCTAACATTAGGACTCGAAACTGCAGGAAGCAAACACTAGGGATTATTACCACCAATGCCATTTATTGCTTGTTTGAAAACAGATGTTCGCGATGTCGTTCTAATGTAATGATTCATGAAGTGGTGCGAGATCGAAGTCATTGTATTGATTATTTCAGCTAAAAAATAGTAAAAAGACACTTAATGGCCCTATGTAACAAAAATATGAGTGATATGATCAACCACGTTAATGATCTGTTTCAGAACAATGGCACCAAAATGCTGCATTAGATTTATCAGAGGAAAAAACAATCCCACCAACTTCTTTTAAATGAACCAAATGATACGAACGCAAGCGCAACAAAATTAATTTGCCATATACAGTCATTTGTAATTATCAACGGATACTTTTCCATTTGGCGTTTTTGACGTGTCCATATTAAATATCGTATCTGAATATTTAGAGTCTAAAACACCGCTTCTGACTTTAAAAGTTTTACAGCTGCAGTGTAGTCCATAATCTAATAAAATGAGCGCGTTCATAGTGTGTGTATGGCGAGGGTGGGCTGGGACGCCCCAACACCTCCTCTGTGTGTGGCCAGAAATGAAATGCATTGCGCTTGCAGGGCCCGACCTCCAATTGGATGGCGGGGATGTTTTTGGGAGGAGTCTTACTGGCAGCAAAAGGGAAAAGAATTGAACTGCGCAAAGAGTCTTGACGGATGCCCAAAGTTCAGAAGTTTTCCAATGCGCGCTTTGGTTGAGAGAGGAAGCAAGTTCATACGATCCAGACTTACAACACCTTCATTTTTATAATATTTGTAAAGTGACCGAAGGGGGACACTGGTTTTGACAACTCATTCGAGGAGAAGAAGAAGCAAAAGTGGAGCTTTGCTGCTGCGGAGTGTGGGAAGTTCGTTCTTCGCAAGCACCGTAGAGCTGAGAGGAGAAGACATGCAGGCTCGCTACTCCGTTTCGAGCCCGAACTCTCTGGGCGTCGTGCCCTACATTGGCAGCGAGCAAAGCTACTACCGGGCCGCGGCTGGTGGGGGTTACACTGGGATGCCGGCCCCGATGAGTATGTACTCCCACGCGGCTCATGACCAGTACCCCGCCAGCATGGCGAGGGCGTATGGACCGTACACCCCACAGCCCCAGCCGAAGGATATGGTCAAACCGCCATACAGTTACATTGCGCTCATCACAATGGCCATTCAAAATTCCCCGGACAAGAAGGTGACACTGAATGGGATTTATCAATTTATAATGGAGAGGTTTCCTTTCTACAGGGACAACAAACAAGGGTGGCAAAATAGCATCCGGCACAATCTCTCCCTTAATGAGTGCTTTGTCAAAGTTCCACGCGATGACAAAAAGCCTGGTAAGGGCAGCTATTGGACCCTGGACCCAGATTCTTACAACATGTTTGAAAACGGGAGCTTCTTGAGGCGACGGCGACGTTTTAAAAAGAAGGACGCGCTGAAGGAAAAAGAGGATCGGCAGGTAAAGGACACGCCGTCCCGACAACAGCAGCAGCAGCAGCAGTCTGGTCGGGAGCAGGAGCAGCCCGTCCAAAGCTCACAGCCCGTCCGCATACAGGACATTAAGACTGAGAACGGCACCGCGACACCTCCACAGGCTGTCTCTCCCTCACTAAATGCAGTACCCAAGATTGAGAGCCCCGACAGCAGCAGTATGTCCAGTGGCAGCCCACACAGCATCCCTTCAAACCGCTCTATCGGCCTGGAGAACTCTGAGCACCACCACCAGCATGGCCAGGCCCCTGCGCAGGGCTTCAGTGTGGACAACATAATGACGTCCCTTCGGGGCTCACCTCAAGGACAAAGCGAGCTCGCACCCTCTCTCATCGCCTCATCTCGGACAGGTATAACTCCATCTTTGTCCCTTAACTATTCTCCAAACCAGACATCCGTCTATAGTTCACCGTGTAATCAAAACTCAATCTCCACTACCTCGAACGCGACCTACCATTGCAATATGCAGGCCATGAGTTTATACGCTGGGGACCGCTCTGGACATCTAGCGACGACAACCGCCGTGGACGAAACGTTGCCCGATTACTCCATTACGACTACCACCTCCTCGCTGAATCATGGCAATCTATCTTCGGGCCAGGAAGGCCATCACCCGCACCAAGGGCGCCTCGCTTCATGGTACCTAAACCAAGCTGGAGATCTTGGTCATCTCGGCGCAACGTACCCGAGCCAGCAGCAGAACTTCCATTCTGTCCGAGAGATGTTCGAATCCCAAAGAATTGGCTTGAATAATTCTCCGGTGAACGGGAATAACAGCTGTCAAATGTCTTTCCCCCCAAGCCAGTCCATTTATCGCACGTCGGGGGCTTTTGTCTATGACTGCAGCAAGTTTTGACCAAAAGTCTTTTTGTTGTTATTTTTCCCCTTTTCCCATTCTCCTTTTTCTTTCCTTCAATACACCCAGAGAGTCGTTATGCACACCTACCCCTTCGATGGACTAAAACGAAACAGAACACACATTCAGAAAAAAATGATCTTGGTTTGTAAAGGACAGTGTTACTGCAAATAACACGTAAGTCTCTTTTTGCTTTTGTGAGCTATGCTAAATGGCTATGTTAAGACGACGCCAGACTGTCATGGACTTGTTATACGTGTAAATTGCATATAGTAATTTATTTCTAAATTGTAGCCGGATATTGTGGACCAAACACCAAAAAGTGTTTCTAAATTGAACTGCCTTAATTGTTCAAATGTTCCACTATAGTAAAGGAACATGTATATCTCCGTATTCTTTCAAATTTTCTCCTTTTGTTGAAAAAGTATTCTGAAGGAACTGCATTGTTTGTTAATAAATTACCATTTTATTTGAGTTAGAAGTACGGCTGATTTCTTAAAATATTCCAAACTATTTTTCATGGCGTCGAGTTGCAGTTAAATACAAAGCAGATTACGTGAATTTTAAAATTATTTAAACGACAGGCATTCAACCCCCGAGAGGAGAAATATTGTAATTGGTCGATTGGGGAAGGCCTATTAGCCTTGTTGTTAGTTCATTTGCCAAGTAGATGCCGAAATTTCTCACATGTTTATAGTTAATGTGATGTAGGCCTATAGGATGTAGCAGTAAATTAGGTGTTCAACTGCTGTGTTTTATTCATCATTTTTTGTTACTTCGATCGTTGTGGAAGTCAGCAGGGCAACGGCACCTATAGGCTACTAGCCTATGCTGGAGCCTTTGAAGTTAGGCCCCAGTTTGTAGGCTAATGTGTCGTCTTATCTGAATCGAGTATTTACGATGACTTAAAACAATTGTTGTGTCTTTATCATGCGTTAATGACATAACATGGTAAAATGCTAGGCCTTATTGATTTTTCCCTCGGTGTTGGGAACTCTTATGCTGCATCGTGCCAAAGGCCCTGTGTATGAAATCTGCCTACAACACACTACAGCGCGCCACTGTTATCGTAGGTTAATTAATTTAAATAAACCAAGATAACCTAAATGTCGCCCACGACCCAGATTATTATGTCATATGGTTTAATAGCACTTATTCCTAAATAAACAATTGTTCGGTTAGCCTGAAATGCGGTGAAATTTTACTTGGTACCATAATGTGTGTCAAATTTAAATGCGAGATTATAGAGCACGTTTTGGTGCCAGCAGTTGGACAGAAGGTTAACCTTGATTGATACTCATTGTAGTGGATTGGTTTGGGCAATTTTGCCATCTTCTCTTCTCGCCCCTCCTTATGTCAGACATGGGCGATCTGTCATCACGTTGACCCGAGGCCTCGCCTGGTAACGGTTCCTCGACGGAGTCTGGTCCACCTAGCTTAGTGTTGTTTTGAATAGCCACGTGTGTTTACTGGTGCATTCCAGTGCTTGGTTAATATCATACCACGCATGCCAAAGATACTCCTATAGCCTTGAGTTGTTTAAAGACTGCAGAGCAACCTAAGGGGATGACTCAAGACAATATGCAGCGCGCGTTCAAGAAGGTGCGCGCCGCCATTCAGACACACACTTTCACACCACATTATGAACTCCACATTTACACAGACTTACAACAATTAAAACTGATGTTTGATCTTTGACTCATGGCAGCATATTCCCCTCTGTAAACCATAATCTAAAGACCACTACGCATTAAAAGGCCTTAACTTGTTTGATGGAACAATATTTATTTATTTATTTATTTATTTATTTATGTCTTGACAGCTGACTTGCCGCAGGAAGGCTATGAACAGGCATTTTTCATGTTGTCACATTTTCAAATAACAGAAATGTGTTCCACTAATTTCATACTCATTGAAATGGGACATTTTTGTCAGAGGACGTTTTCTCAGACTATTTTTTCAGCTTACTCACTCTTTCTTTATCCCTTTCACCATGTGATAGCGCTTGGACATTTTGGGTTATTCTATATCTTGGGGCGTAAAGAAAATGCTCATTGTAGCCTATTTAGTATCGGTGCTTATTTACAATTTAAGTTGTACTTCATCCTGATTGTGGTTATTATTATTATTATTATTATTATTATTGTTGTTATTTTAATATGAGGCATACAATCATTTTGTATTAGCCTATAGGCCTACAACAAGCAATTATCGTAAAGTCGGTGTGAATGCGTTGCCCAATTCCCATCATCTCACAGTTGCGTTTGTTATAGTTTTACAGAAAAATAGGTAGTTAGTGATGAGGTAATTTACTCGTCAGTTCCCTGGATAACTTCAACAGAGCATTTTGAAATGGTTTTACTGTGTTTACATATATGCGTTAAGTGTACGACTTTTGGTTATATCAGTCTTGTCCCTTGAATTGCCCCCTCCAGCACATTAACATTAGACCTAACAAACATAGGTCTATCGTATCAATCGATTAATACGTTTTTTTCCCTACATTGCCTCAAAGTTAATAGTGAAACCCCTTAGTTGTTGGTAAAACTCTGCAGGTCTTGGTGTGAGCATGCAGTGGGGCTGAGGGCTAACCAGTGAAACAACAGAACAACAGCAAAAACAGCAATAATACAAAAACAACACGAACTACAACAATAATATTAATACTAATAATATAAATAACAATAATACTAATAATAATATTAATGACCTAACACTAGACAAATATTTGGCCTCCTTGTAAAAGGCTGTGAAAACAGCACAATGGAATGTTGCAAGGCATAGGCCATTCTCCTCCCTCGGATAGCTGTAATCAGGCTCATAAAAGTCATTAGAACCTTTCCCAAGTAATAAACAAACGTCGTGTTAGACTCAAGATTGATGGCGCCCTCACAGAACGGGCCAGGTCAGGAAGGAATAAAATTCAATCAGAGCGATGGAATCATTTTTCATGGGACGGAAAAGCCTGAGAGGGAGACGGGGGTCAATGGGGAGGATGTCGGCCGCCGGAGCACCATCAACAATACCACAGGAGAAAATGGCAAAACGAATGTACTCTGTGCTCCAAAACACTCTCCTAAATCTCTGTGATTTGGAGACCCCCTCCTCCTAGCAAGATGCATCGCCTTATCAAACAACCGGCAATTACGAAAAAGACCGTGAAGGGTGTTCTTTTTAACAGTTTCAAAGCTTGATTTTTGCTTAACTGCCTCATTTGGCTTACAGCTGTCATGCTGTTAAGCGCATTATGGTTGGGTCAGAGAGTGCGTTATTATATTTTAAAATATTTGTGTTGAGGACATCGCTCCTTGTTTCGTTGTAGCCTATTATTAGCCCTACCCAGTTAACAGTCCACGTTTTCATTTGTTCTAGTACCAGTTTGCAAAATCAACTAGGCCTACCTGTGTGTCAGTTTGGGAATGCTAACATATTGTTGATAGTTTTCCTATTTTTTTTTCTATGGAAACTGTAAAGAAGACACTTCAGCTCGACCCAGCGCGCCGAATCTCTTTCGCCCTGGGCTCCTTTACACGTCGGGGAACAATATGTACACGTGGAGCACTAAAAAAAATAACATCTTGGCGAAAGGTTTACTTCGTCTTTTTATTTGTAATTACCGCTCTGCTCTGCCTTGTTCACCACAGTTTTTTTCTCTTACTGTTTTATATACTTCTCTAGCAGGAGCCTGATATCAAATTACGTTGAAAAATATATGTAAATTGCGTGTCAGAAGTTGTCTAAAATAGTAGGTTAACCCTTATTTAGAAGAAAGGCAATATTATTTCCCATATATATTTTTAAAAAGCACACAAGCATAGACATGTCCTCATGAAAACAGCATCTATGCTTTTTTATTTAAATTTCACCACTGCAGTAGACAGTGCAGACTGCGAGGGCAAACTTATTTCACAGAAGCGTCCAACCTTTCTGATGAGTAATCGAGAAACGTCCTGCGTGTGCAGTGTGCAGTTCTACCATTTGCCATTTCATGGGATATAGGCCTATACCTTCGCGATGGTGCACGATACTAGGCAAAGCATGCATCTTTGCTTTCTGCCCCTACTCTCACTTAATCTGAATGCCACTAAGTAGCACATTGTAACCAATAAATATATATATTTTTTCATATATGCCCACCGTCGCTCTACCACTCTCTATTTGCAAATCGTTCCGCTACATTCCAGCAAACGCACATTTCCGCATGTGCGTCAGCACGCACCCGCGCGCTTTCTCACACTCTTCCACATGGCTTTGGGTCAAATACCAAAAACAAAAGCCACTGTGTTCGACATTCCTTTGATATTTAGCTCGTCAAAACAACACAATTTCAATTTCCGTTTGAAGTTGGTGGAACGATTGGGGTAGGCATACGTTCTCTTTCAATACACTAGTCTAGCTACTGTACACACACATTATGGAGTTAACTTAGTTGTGCGTTGTGGTAGTTTGATTTAAGTAATTGTGTAGAGCATATCTAAGTTTAGTTTATGCTCACTCAACAGATTTGTTTGGAGTTAAAATACGTGTTTCACATTACCATGTAGCTTACACGGCGGCCTCCTCCTGCAGTCTAATGGGCCTTGCTGAATACGTGTGACTCACCTGTTCATCTGTCTTTGTTATAGGCCTGTTCTCATCGATTGAGGATCTCTCTATGTAACAGTTTCTGAATACAATTCATATTGACAAGGGGAAGTTTTAAAAATGATTATTGGAGTAACAGGTCAAAGTTCAAGATCAAAAACTACCGTCAGTCATCGCGGACTGTGGATCTGCGCGCATTAAGACACCCAATGCACAGTTTTGAAATATTAAAGAGAAATAGTGTGCAAGACTAAACTACTTAAATAATGCGCCGGCTCACCGTGAGATACATACATTCATTTAAAATAATGGTATCTCCCTTTGGATGTTTCGTTGTTTTGTTGCTGTCAGGGGACTGTTTATTTAGACTACACAGTGACAAAGCCAGCCTGGAGATTTCACCATGGACAAATTCAGGGTGTCGCACAGGAAATGGAGGTAACTGATCTATCAACGATCACGTCCCGTCATGTCCATTATTTTCCCCACTGCACTTTCTTTAGTATTGTAATATATAATAATAATGCATTCATATGTTATATGCATTTTGTTAACATAAACAATTACATATAGTATCCGTGTAATCACTTAGGCTACTCATTTCTTTATAACTACATTACATGCGACACAGTTGAACTCGATATTACAATAAGGACTTAAAACAAACAAGGGTACACACAATTGCATTTAGGCATGTTGGACTACATTTACTTGACATGGTTCATCCATACATTAGATAAATATGCTTACGTAGGCTAGGCCTACTTTATACCGGCATGAAGTCTCATTGAAGGTATCATTTGGCCTGTATTTATTGAATTGGAATATATATGCATTCCACAATATTGATCAAACATTTAAATAGCATTGTGTATTCTTCTTTGAGCGATGTTGTTTGTATTAGAATGTAAGCCTTGGGAAATCGGATGTTTTCCGTTAAAATAGATGTCCATTAATTTTTATTTATATGCTATTGCATTGCATTTCGACAAAAGTATGTGTGTTTTAATTCATCTGTCTGGTTATTCCAGTTTATCTACAGACAGTGTTGACCGTCAGTCTCTTCCCCAGCGCATAATACGGCGCAGGTCAGTAGACCTTGCACGGTGTTTGAAATAAATAAACACATTAATTTAGTCAAAGACCAAGTTATAGACCTAGCGGTTCTATCATCGTTCAGTGGCTCCGTCTTGAATGATGAAATCCCTCTTGAAATCCGACCTTTTCACCCCCAATCCTGTTCCCAGTTTTGGTCCGGTTTTTGAAATGGCAAAGCGAGCAAACTTGATTTATGGCTTGCCATCACGGCTAATATTGTTTTATTAACTTGTGTATTTTGTAATCGTTCAGCAGTATTCAAACACGGCTAGTTTTATACTCAGAAAAGCAAATGAGGGACTGCCTTGTTCAAAACCTGTCCTTGAGGTAAAACTGCTCCGAAAGGAGCGGCGTCACGCGTCGGCCCGTGCGCACATTTTTCGAATAATTGAAACCCTGGACATTTCCATTTTCCCCCCAAGCTGCAGGAGAGAAGGAGGGGGCAATGAAGAGGAGTGACGTGCCGTCGAACACCGTGCACCTGTATGGCTGGCTGAGCTGCTCGGCTCAGTGGAAAACTGCTGCGTTTCAGCTCACAGTTGGTGTACAGGGCCCAACCTCAAAGCGCCATCTGTTTCCAATTAAGACTCCACATAGACGCAGGCTCTGTCTGACAGTCAAACTGCGAGTTAAAGGCTCAAAGACTTGTCTTTAAAAAATATCCCACCCCGTTGCCTCCTCTTTAGCCTACTTGAAACCCACTATTTTCTATTTAAGTTGAATGTCACACGGTCTCCCCCACAGACATAACTTTGTGGAGCTGTTTTGTGAACAAGTCGTCAGTGAGAAATCCCATAACACGGTTTCTACGCGCACTCTATTTAAAACAGATACATGCTGATATACCGCTATGTGACAGCATAAATAAATTTAACAAAGGCCTAAATATTTGCGTGTCGGGAGCATGGTCTTTTGCATTTCCCAGTGCAAATCTCACCACTCTAAAGGGTTATGGTCAACATGAACCAAACAAATTTGTGTTATCTTTTTTTCTCTCCATGTAAGGCTAGAAGGTCAAGGGTGCTAACGTTTATTAGCAACATGGGCTCCTACCTTAAACACACCCAGGGTTGGCTCCTTTTGAATCCCACTCCATGTGTAGAATAAAAGGTGCAGTGTGATTTCATACTGAGGGGAAACGGCCGAGCCCGGCGACCTTTGGATAACCCGAGCACCCTGGCACGAAACTCCGAGGCCAAACACTGGCTCGCCTTGAAGCCGTACCTTAAACCCACCTTTCTGCACCACTACCCTATGTGTAGAGAGGCTAATTATAGCTGCTTTTACGCGCCGCAGTCCCTGAATGTCTCGATTCTGCCCGGTTTGACATAGAAGATTTTATTGTCTCTAGTTTAAATTTACGATCCGAATTTGAACTTTTTTCCCCAGACGTCTTGGCTGCCCTTTTCTATTTTAATTATCCCGTCGGAGGAAAACATGATCATTTGTAAGAGGTCCTGGTGAATAAAAGGTATACTTGTGAATGATGCAATGACGAATAAAACAGCTGTATAATGCCATAATTCAATTACAAACGTGCTTTTCAGTCTTTGTGTCGATCACTCACTGTTAAGCGACAGGCCGCTTGCTACTCATCAAATACATTCAAGAGAATTTAAAATAAAATGATTTGTTTGTAACAACTAAAATATTTTATAGGGTATAGGCTATGTATAGACAAATGTGAATGTTCAAGAAAATACCCGATTAAGTTTTGCGCCGAGAAATGTGTGAATAGACTAAGCAACCATAAACGACCATTTCATCTAATCAAATAATAAAAGTGGCCTAGCAAAATAATATTATCACCTAAAAATATGCCATTGAAGCAAACATATTGCAATGGACATAACCCTTATATCATAACGTTTTAGTTAAAATATGTTATGTTATTAGTGTCATCCTAAAATGGAATCTCAAATGGAAACGGATGCAGGTTTTACTGTGTGTCTTTAAATAACTTTTTGAAATATTCAGGTAGCCTA